>NW_005843130.1:27608-105108 GCF_000455745.1 Alligator sinensis | reverse complement strand
ATTAGAGACTTCTAAATCTTTACATTATGACTTTTGTTCCTGTTATCAAAACACTGCTAAAACAACTTCACAAAAGTCTGCATAGATAGATATAATCTTTAGAGATGCAACATATACCTGTTTTTTAAAGTGTCCCTTAAAATTCCACAACTTATAAGTGATTTATTTATTAAACCGAAAAAAATATTTTTATACTATATTCAGTTCCCAATTTTATATGGCCACTGAGCAAACGTTTGAATCCAATTCTGTTCCGAGATATATATTCCACATTTTCATTACTTAAGTGGGAGCTGTATATAGGAATCTGGTGGTAAAATCTGTGTTATGATGCAACCAGGTGTTTGTAAATTTTGCTTTGCACAAAAAAATCCTGTCATATTCATCCTGGATCCAAATTTTCTGCAGAAAAAGACAATGCCTATCAATTGTCAGAGGGGAACCCCATAAAAATAAAAGCAGTCATTTTCATTTGCTTTTACATGGATATATATGCAGCAAGTATCACATTATGTAACATACTGTGTTATTTTATCTGAATACTCACTGTATTCCAAGTTATTGTACTTCATACATGTAAACTGTTAATTGTAACTACTGATAATTAACTAAAAGAAATTCTAACTAGGAATAACAGAAGCCATGATCAACATTTTAAATAGGCTTACAATCTAGATTAATTTAAAGACTGTGTTAATTATAACTTACAGATGCCAATGCCTTTCCAAGTGCATCACCCGTCTGTGAGCTTCCAGCACCATTTCCTCTGTTTCCTGAAATGGAAAAATAAACACAATGCTTATTTGTAAAATTAAAGAATGAGTTTGCTTTAAATAATAGAAATTTTAGCAAATGCAGTTTAGGACTATATTATTTTAACAGGACACTGTCAGAAAATCTATTTCATTAGACATTTTCACTTCATTAGAAAAATTGTGTGCATGTATTTTTTATTTATAATCGCTCTTTTTAAAACATTTATATTGAGATCTTTATATGGAGATTATATATAAAATCTCAATCATTTGTGTTTACATTTTGGTGACCTATTTTTCGGCAATACTTGCAATCCAAATAGCAGCCCTGTGCTAGCATACGGACCAGAAAACAGAAATAGCTAGGAAGAAGAGTAACACAGATTTGTCCAGTATCACTGCTCAAGCCAAAAGAAATGGGAAGAGAAAACAGATTGTGAACACCTTTAAAACTCACTTTTAATATAGACTAAATACCAGGGTGTTGTATATTTATTACTGCCTCCCTCCATTTTAGAAACTCCTTTCAAATACCCCTATCAGTGGTTCTGTCCCTTCCTATCATTTGCCTTTGCCACAAAGCCAAGGAATTGGAGCATTTTTCCTTCCAAATACCATTATTTGTGAGTAGGTTCAGCCAATTAGAAACATGGACAAGGACATTTTTAATATTAAAATAAAGTTTTTATTTGATAAATCTCTTTAAGAGAGCAGCTTAAATCTGAACATATCAAATTCTGACAGCAAAAAAAAAGCACTCCATGTAACAATGTACAGAATATTAACTATGAAACTCAAACTATACATCACTTACTGGCTTCTACTGCAACCTAAATTCAGAGAAAGGTATATAAACCGAGATCTTCTCAAAGACCCTGAGCTAAATATGTGCCCCCAAATAAAGGACAAACTTAGCCATTCAGACTAAGTTGTATATATGCATTTATACCGAGAGAGAGTGAGATCGAGGGTGCAGCCTTCTGAACGGACACCAGTTTTTACAGTTCGCTTCTTATGACAGTGCCACAAAAGGGACAGGGGGAAGGGGAGACATTATACACCATTTTCAGTTTTGTAGCAACTCCACCTCCAGTACACGTTCCCCTAAAGCCTAAAGGTGGTACTTGGCTTGCCTCTTCTTCATCAACAAAATGCATCCAGCAGCCACCCCCACCCAAGTAACATAGCACAAACTAGGGCTGTCTATAAACACTGATCTAACTAAAGTTTGGGGACCAACGTTCATTTAATTAAATAGCAAAATCCCCTTGTGTGGGCATGGCTTCAAGATCATCTGAAATTGATTTATGTTAAGTCAATTAAAAACAACTTGAGTTCAATTATTTAATATACTCAAACCAATTTTAAAGTGCCTATATTGGAGTTGGGAGGTATTGCATTACCTCTATCACAAATTTGTGTGCAGTGCAGAGCTTAACTCCTAATACAGGGAAGGGCTATTATTTCAACTAGAGCGCTGTTTAACGAGGCTTGATGAGCTATCGAGGGTTGCATGGGTAGCCCAGCCCTTTGACTGTTGCCCCGCCCCCCTGGACACCATCTTGGGACTGGAAGTTTTGGCTCCTGACTTTGCCACCGGAAGACCATCCCCTTGCCCCCTGGAAATACTCTTTTTGGGAGGCAGGGTTTGCCAGCTTAGAACCAGAAAAAACCTAAATCATCCATTAAAAGTCAAACACCTACTATAACATTTTAATTTTATTACAAAAAATATTTTTGTCATCATGGGCAACTGGTGCCTCCTGAGTCAGGGGGGCACTTGCCCCCCCAGCAGACAGTCCAAAACTGCGTGGGGAGTCCCTCTGTGGCCAGTCGGGGCATCCCACAGGCCAGGGGGAGGGAGTCCCCCCAAGGCCGATCCTGCCAACTCAGAAGCTCCAGGGGGGCTGCTTCTCCTAGCGCACTCCCTGGTCGATGCTCTCAGGGGGGCACCAGCATTCTTGCCTGCTCCCCCTACCCAGAAATGCTGCCTTCAGGGTGTGCATGTGCACCTCTGTGCATCCTCTATGCATTGCCACTGTTCGTCATGATCTGTGTTTGCATACTGTAAATGACTGCATAATAACTCAACGATAAAGTCTTAGTCTTGTATATTGTGGGGAGGGGGTGTAATTGGGGTGCGTGCATGCATATGCATGTGTGGTGGGACGTGGGTATGTGTGAGAGTCTGTGTATGGTGGGGTGGAGGGGTTGTGTTTATGGTGGGGTACAGGAGTGGGGTGGTGTGGGGCGCACACACGGTATGCTGGAGGGATATGTGTGTATGTATGTGGTGGGCTGTGGGGGCAGGATGTTGGTGTGTGGCATTTGTGGGATGAGGGAGGGTGCGGGAGTCTGGGGGGAGAGACCCCCACACCTCCCCCCTATGGTGCGCAGCCCCTGCTGGTGACAGCAGCAGCAACAGCAGCAGGCGAGGGCACTCAGGGTACTCATGCCTGGCCCAGACGCTGCCACTCAGCAGTGTGCTGCTCTAGTCAGTGCTGCACATCACTGCGAGGTGTGAAGCCTGACTGGGCCGCTTCTATCACCAGGGCCTCCCTGCCACACACGTGCAGCCCCTGCACTTGTGTACCACTGGAGGAAGGCTCCACACACCGGAGCCGGTTGCCTCTGCCACTCCTCACCTCCACATGCAGTGCTGGCCAGAGCCACGTGACACCAGGCACGAATGCCCTGAGTGCCCCTGCCTGCTGCTGCTGCTGACGGGGGCTGCACGCCATGGGCGAAATGTGTGGAGGGGCTCCCCCAGTTCCCCACCCTCCTTCATATCCACACCCTGCCCACCTAACCTCTGCGCTGCCACTGCCCCCCTGGGCACAGGCTCTGCACTGCCCCCACCCCCACACTCTGTGCACCCCACCCAGGTAGAGCTCCCCCGCCGCTCCCACCCTCACCTCCGCCATTTCCCTACCTGCTGCCCAGAGTGAGCGGGATGCCAGGGGAGCTGAGCAAGTCTCCCAGTGGCTGCAACAGTAGCAGCAGCAGCCCCATCCAGAAGCTGCATGCTGGCCAGGCCAGGCCCTTCCATCCATGAGGGTGGGAGTGAGGTGCAATAGGGTATGTTGGCTGGGTGGGGTTGTATATGGGTGCCCTACTCCCACCCTTGGGGCCAGAAGGGCTGGGTGGAGTACAATTAGTTGGTGGGCTCTTGCAGGCCAGGTGAAAGTGCCTGGTAGGCTGGATTTTGCCCGCCCCTGTCCTAATACCTTACATAATTACAAAACAACAGCAATAGAAACATTTAATGACTGAGTAACTTTAACTTGAACCTTACAGATTCAGGATTAATCCAAGAAAATCTTACCCAGTATATTATCTGATCCATTGACGGGAGGAGTATGGGAGGCAGCAACATATGGTGAACTACTAGTACTGCCACGATGGAAGCTAGACATTGGAGGAAGACTGGCATTTATATCTGTAGGTGAGACTGAATGTGGGGGGTAGCTCTAGAGAAATGGAAAAAAGATATCAGCCAATTCAGTAGTCTCTAAAAAATGTTGCTATCTTATGATACAAATACAAAATGTCCAACTTATTGCAAATTACATAAGAGACTAGCCATCTATCACAGACTATTTTATTACTACAGATCTATTTTAAATGACATGTACATTCAAATAAGATACAGCAAACCAGTATATCTAAGTTACCAATTAAACAATAGTGAATTCTGATAAATATAGAATTTATATTGTGATGAGCCCAAACAAGAAATGAAACAGAGCCATCTCCATATTTAAGTGCACTGGATTGGCTTGTTATAACTCACCAAGCGGTCATGTGTGTGTAGGCTGCCATAGCTGCTGGACTGGGACATGTGCGAAGAAGAGCTCCCTAGCATTCCACCATAACCAGGCTGGCTCATACCATTGGATGAACTCCAAAGGTCAGAAGAGTTATGGGTCCCATCTGTTTTTTTTAAAGAAAAAAATAAAAAATATTGCTTGTAAAAAGTGAACGAAGTTCTTCTCAATACAATATCATGTATTTAAAAACCTCCATATAATTCTCTCATTTTTTACACTAATATCAGTAGTGAAATAGTGAATAGCTGTTACTGTGTCTTCCATTTTCCTGCCATCATACCGTGTTGCTAAATTTTAAAAAATGAGGCTTTATAGCTGAAATACAATCCAACCACAGCTGAGAAAATATGAAGTACTTCTGTTAATTACAAAGACCGTCAAGTAAGGCCAAATTTATATCAAGAGGGATGATAAAAATTCCAGACAGCAAAAAACGATGCTTGGTTAAGCAATGCTCACCATAAACATATAGTGGAAAAGATGTCTTAATCCATAATAAGCAATTTATATTGTCTAAAACATTTTAACACTATAAAAATCAAAAAAAGTTCCATAATACCAGACTTAAATAACTGAAATTACTACATTATACAAGCCTCAAACCAAAGTGTGTCAGCACTGCTTTCCCACAGGAATACAAACTGAAATACTCTCTACACTTCTAAACTTGGAGACTGCTCCAAAACCTCATCAGACCAAAATAGGAGCTAGTAATATGACATGAAGCTGAGGAAATGCAATCTCAAATCATGATTTCTGCTCCCTGTTTGATTCAAAAGTCATTTGTTTTTTGGCATGCTGGAGATATAAGCATTTATTGTGAACTTGGACTGTTAACAGATTGTACAGTCAAATTCCAGAATGATCAAGAAGATCTCACTTAATTTTTCCCTCAATTGTGTGCTGTTTTGAAGTCCCTACAAAATCAAAGGATGGGGGAATTCTGTCCATCTGGCCTTGTGAGTAATCCTCCAAAATTTTAGCCAGCAATTAATGTCACAAGGAAACCCTGAAATCAAATGACAGCTCCCTTTCATTTAATTTATAGAAATACACAAAATTCATCTGCACGTCTGAGCACAAAACCTTACTTCCTCTACAGTTTATCTGTTGCATTACTTAGTAGGAAGTAGCTAACTAGCATTCCTGTATTTAGAGCTCCTATACCTACCTTGCATAAAGAAAGTGCTAGCAAACATACTGCTTGGTGGTTTAGGAGATGGGTAACTTGGAGATTCTCTGTTGAAATCATCAGAACTTGGGGATGGCGCATACACCTAAAAATTGGAAAACAGTAAAAAGCACATATGTAGTGTTTGGATGGCACAAATGAAAAACAACAGAAATGAATACTAGCGCAGAGGCCTAAATTAAAGAGAAGCAGCAAGCCCCACTATTTAGTTCATTTGTTGCCCTTATTTTGTTTGTTTTTAACCAGTTGCCAAAGTACTCCAGCACAACAATCCTAACGACACTTTGCTTTCTGGTGTGCCAATTCAACCAGGTGGACTGATAAAAACCTAAATGTTGGTTATGCTCACAAAGCATAATGGTTGCACAGATTTGTTGCACAAGATAAAAAATAAGGAAAAAAAAGAGAAAATCATAAAAGCCCAAAACAAGTTTTGATTTTAAAATAACTCTATGCTTGTTTAAATATTCAATTAGCTGGAATCCTAACCGGTCAAGTAAAAAATGCATGTCCAGTACAAATGGTAGTTTAGTGTTACCTGTCTGCTTTTGTAGGTTTACGTAATGCAAGTCTATATCCTGCTGAGTGATTTTAAAACTACAATATGAAGCAACTTTTAAAGTCTGGCACAGCTATTAAAATACTTGTTTGGATTCATCAGTGGAATGCCAATTTCCCTTGGTAAACTTGTGCTTCAGATAAGCTCAGTATGAACATTTTAAACGGGCAAATGGCCAGTTTTCTCATCAATTTGAAAACTATACAGGGGGCAAAATAAATTTAAAGCTCAAATGCTTCTAACTGCAGTGGCTAAAAATGAGCAGTGAAAGAAATGAAAGTGCATTCAGGTATGGTCTGAAGAAATAAAAATCAGCAAAAAGACCATGCATGGACTCATACAATATAACACCGTTGCTCTAAGAGATGATGCTACTTTATAATGCTGTTTTGCCAAGTATTTTAAATGTGGTACTATGAACTACCTATATTGTTTTAAAATATCTGAAGTCCTCAAATGCAAGTAGACAATTTAATGTTTAATTACAGTTAAGAACACCAAAATGTAATATTTCAGATGAATCATATTTTGCTACAGTACATGCCATAGGAGAGCCTGCGTCTTCTCCTGACAAAATAAACTAGTTTGTGATTTTTTTTTTAATGTAATAAAAAGAACACAAGAGTTACATTCCAAATGATGAAGGTGCGTGGTGGGGTTTTTTTATGGGTTTTTGGTTTTTGGGGTTTTTTTGGGTTTTTTTTTGTTTTTTTTGTTTGTTTGTTTGTTTTGGTGGGGGGGTTACATCCCCACAGAAATACAAACATGTACGTATGTGCTCCTACAAGATTTAGGCCTCTTCTCTCCCACTGCAAAATGCTGGCTGCCAGTCAAGACTGAAAAAGGGTCCATGACTATTAAAAGAGGTCTTGAAAATCTAGGCAAATACTATTCTGCGATGTAACATTTAATGTTCTGACATGGAAGTGTGGAAAATGAAGTTGGTAACTTTACATGTTAATTTGCATACCTATACCCATAATGATTTTCCAGCCTTCTGTTTTCAGACCAACTGGGCATGTCTGTATAGAAAGAATTCTTTTATACAGAGGGACTGAACTGCTACTCATTAAGGCAGTTTTACATTAGTGTAATTGCAGTGGAATCAGTCTAGCAACACCAACATAAAACCAGTGTAAGAGAACACTCAACCCCTGGGCATTTCTGCGAACAGGAACCCTTGGAGTTGGGATAGTAGGGTAAAAGCAACGAAGTGGAAATAACCCCTGTACTTATATTTGTATTTTAATCTTTCAAACACAAAAAATATTTATTTGTTGACTGTTCTGTGAAAGAATATTGTTTCAAGGGAGAGTTTATATTCAATATATTTCCAAATTTAAAATTTCTGGAAGAAAGGTTAACAGTGGAAATGCTTATCAAGTCTGAGTAACAGCATAACAACATTATAAACTAGGTTAAAAGTATGTGTGTATTCATGTTATACAATAAATGCATATATGCATATATGCACAGACTACACACATACTTAAACTGAAGTGACAGCCTGTCAAATTTTAAGTGCTCACAGACTACAAACATATTAGCAAAACTGGGTTTAATTTACAAGTTGTCTGTTGTGCAAAATAATGCAGCATATGCAATACCTGATGGATAATCTATCACTGTCACAGGACAGCAGAGGGAACAAAGCTATAACATACAGCACTGACATGGAGATGTGCATTGGTTAATGTGAAAAAAATCCACAATGACAAATTATACTTCTTTTAAACTTTGGTGGAGTAGTGTTATCAACATAAGATTTGTGATGGGAGTGACCAAGTAAACTTTCAATCATTTCTAATAATTTTGACAATTTATGTCTAATTAAACAAATAGTAGCTCAAAACAGAAAGTAAGCTGAAGAAGTTTAGCTTCTACAAATGTATCATTTACAGTTACACATGTAAAATACATTAGCATAATAAAAATGTTATGAAATATACTAATGTTAAAAAGGCCCCTTCAAAAAGCAACATGAAAGTTCTAGCATAGGCACATAACTTTATATAGTTTCTACTTGTTTTGGTATCTTAACTATAGCTTGCAAAAACATAGCTGCAATGTTATGAAGCTGCACTTGTGCCAGTCTAGATTTTTCAGATCAAAGAGGTTTTGCGGCAAAACACAACTGATGTGGTCTCAAAGACTTCATTAACTCCAGATGTGGGGAAATAGTCAGCCAATTCCACAAAAGGAGTAAGTCTCTTTTAGTTACAATCAGAGCTACCCACAAATTAAAACCAGACCTCTTATGTCATCTGATCACCTGCAGATGAGCGCCAGCTTTTTTTTCTGGTTAATGACCTAATCATAAGTTTTATTTTGTGTTGCTACAAACAGAATTTAAAAGCAAAGGAGGAATAAAAGATTGCTGAGATTAAACTAAGTCTTTGAGGAGCAAAGTCCAAACATTTTTAATTAAAAAGTTGATAACAGAGAAACTGTATTTTAAATTTAAAGTTAAGAAAAGACATAATAGATCATCTGGCTTATCCATTTTAATGCATTTAATGCTTGGCACCCTTATCCAGAAAAAAGTAGCCTCCATGACCACTGTCATACAGCAGCTCTGTAGGTCCCTCATAACAGCAATGGAAGTTGCTCCCAAATTTGAGGATATTCTCTTTTGTAACAGATGCATAATGCAATTTTAAGTATGACATGGCTTCCCAAGACAGCCTCTTTTGGCAATCAAGCTGTTGAAAGTGCCATCTGGGAGGCACCAAAGTAGTTCTTTCCTGGCTAACATTCCCTGTCAGCCAGGGAACAATGTTAAAGAGCCACTAAGCCCAAAGAGTTCCCTTAACAAACAACTTTGTCAAAGGTGGACAGGAGCCCTGTTGAAAGCTCATCTAGTTTCATCAAAGCCCCTAAACACAGGGCAACTGGTGAGGGGAGGGGGGGAAGGTATCTATGAAACTAGCGAGGGGTAGATGCTCTCTCTGACGATGACAGGCGAGACTGCTCTTCCAACATACCAGACTCAGTTTTTAAGCAGCCCATATAGGAGAGGCCTGGTCCCACTCCTTCCACTGAACACGAACACTTGCAGGTTGTGGGGCCATAGCAGGAAGGAGGAGAAACAAGGGAGTTGCAGAACACGGAAGGTCAAAAGCTCCACTTCCCTCTACCTCCCTCACCCTGAGTTGTTCCACATTTCTCTAGCATGAAAGATTCAGGGATGAGGTTTTACTGGGGAATTCTCCTTTCCTTTTATTTCTCTTCAGCTTGCTGATCTCCCTTCATAACAGGCCAGGCTCCTGCACCACTGGCTCCTTGGCCTTCCAGAGCTTGTGGACCTTCCAGAGTCCACAACATGGCTATTTTGCTGCTATATCAGGCTTGTACAGCACAACGAAGACAGCACACACTTTCTCTGATCTCCAAATATTCAATAGATATTATTATATATTTAAAAATTAATACACTTGTAAACTATCAAAGAAGTGTGTAGCGTGCTTCAGTTTAACTAACAAAAAGCCTCAACAGTAGACATATCATAACAGTCTGGTCTTACTGATTTTACTCTGTTACCAGAATTTCCCTATATATACACATTAAATAAGAACCAAACCCCATTGATAACATACTTCCTCGTGTTCAAATTTCTTTCCCTTTATATACATCTGGGTTTTAAAACAAGTTTTATGGACCATAGTAAGTGCAGATTAAATAAATATCAAAGATGCAAAAACTTTAAGTCTATTTTAAATATGCATATAGTCAATCATATTCTGCATTTTGTATATGAAATTATAAATAATGCTACTTATTTAAAACTTTGCTATTATCAAATTTTCAAAAAGCAGAAAAACACACATCAAGCAGTAACAAACTTCTATAAGGGAGTAAAAACAGCTAATCAAATCTGTAGCTCAAACTCCACTAACTGGCCTATCTAAATTCTATCAGTACTGGTCACGTATTATAAGAGTATGCTCTGATGAATGATCTGTACTTGTGGCAAGATTTCACAATTTATTATCTGTGGGAACTGTAATAAATGCAAAAGACAAATGCAAAGACAAATGCTGTTGGAACTATAGTCCAATAAAAAGTGAAAGATAACCATGAAAACTTCAAGAATGAAAATGGTAATTTTAATTTTTTAATCCTGTATATGCAGCAAGATGCAAGTATTCCTTCTGTCAGCAAAAATCTTAAACTTCAAATTTTAATGAACAAACAGAAAACATTTAAACAAGATGTCAAACTGACAAAAGCCAGAAAATGCAAGATCCAAGCTGACTCTGATCTAAAATGCTACTCTGCTGTAAACACCAGGTATGATGTCTTGTACTGATTTGAGTCCCTGCAATACCTAAACACGATGGAAAAAAAACACTAAGAAGGGAATGTCTCCCTTAACTCCAAACCTGGCAGTTGTTTTTTTTTTTAGCATAGCATAAAACACCACAAAGTAAGATAAAAGTCAGAGTGAAGGGCCCAGCTCCTTCAGTTTCTCTGAAATTCACTATTTAAGAAATGTTTCAGCATTTTTTAAGAATGTGTTGTAAAAGTTTAGTTGGACACTTGAAAATGCAGAATGATTGAAATCATTATGGTATATTATACAAGTCCTTCTTAGTCCCATGGTTAATAAAATGTGTAAAGAAATGCAGTATTGATGTCAGTGCTAAAGGCAGATTTAAGTGTTAGGCCCATTTGCTAAAACTCCTTATAAAATGCGTGGAAGGTTTTTCTTTCTATTTGTTTTAAGGGTAGGGGCTGTGGTTGAACAGGAGAATGAGACCAGAAACAAATGTGTACATCTATCACAACAGATCAGAAAACAGGTTTCCTTTCCTCTTCTTAAATGCAAACTAAATTAATTGACTAATGACATGTATAACTGAGTCTTCAGAAATTCCTGTTTTAAAATTTCAAAAATTCAAAGGAAGCCTGAAATTAATAACTTAAATCTAACCAACTCATTTCCAGTCCTTGTTTGCCTTCAGGAAATCATTACGGCTGTGATATAAATCCCTATTATTAATTAAGCTATATGAATAGATATAACATTGTCTTCTGTTTAAAATGAATTTACCTAATCTCACCTTTAATCTGTTTCTACATCTCAGAGACAACTATGTTTCTGTGTTTACCAAAGCAAATATACTGAACAAATGAGTGTGTGTCACTCTTTGGCACCTACGTTTTTGAGAAATATAGATCCATCCAATATAGCACCTGATCCCCTCCCTAGCTGCTTTCGTTTGCCCATGGAAATGGACATAACCTTCACTTTGAAGCATCAATAAAGCATGTTGTAGACAACACACCCTCCTAGCAGGGGACCACTGCTCAATAGATTGGCAGTTAAACCCACTGGAGCTGAGCAGAGAAAACTCTCCTGAGCTGACGCACTGCAACCTATAATACTTTTCTTTTTTGGGGGGTGGGAATGGAAGGGGTGAAAAAAAAATCAAGTTGACCAATGCTACAAGGTCTCTTTATTCAATGCCCACAGCAGTTTATCCCTAGAGAATTTCTGGATGATCCAATGTTTATCCTGACTTACAAATGTTAGCTTTGACCTTGTCTGAGGTGCTGTGGGCAGCATATGGTATAGGACAGATTTAATTGTACTTTTCTCTGCACTAACTGGCCCAATACTAATAAAAGCTGAATCAAAATCCCTCTAGAAAGCAGAAAATATTTAATTTGTTAACACTTAGTTTCTGTAAACTTACAAACTGAGAATGCCTACATATACATAAAGATAGACAAATTATTGTATTCTCCCTACAACATGTATTTTAGGGGAAAAAGTACTTGTATTTCATCAGGGGCAATTTTCAATATTTTAAGACCTATATTGATACAGCATATTTTGATACTATAACTCAACATACTGTTATGAGACCAAAAAGCAGACCATATTCTTTTAGTTCTTTAAGTACAGACAAGTATATACACACTCACACATGGGTGCATGCAGATGTTTTTCAATAACTCTTTATATTCCTTTCAGAAAAACTGATTAAAAAAATCTTCACTCCAAACATCTTACTCTAAACCTAGTACAAAATAATACCAGTGAATATTTGAAAAGGATGAGTGCCTTTAAGAGGGAACTGTTTTTTGTCCTTCTCTTTTTTGCTGCTATTCACGACTGTAGCAATTCCCTATGGCAGACAGTAACTCCCTTGTGGCAAATGCCCTCAATGAAATGTTGCCATATGTCCAGGAAAATAAACTACACTTTAACTACATTTATATTTGAACTACATTTAACTACAAATAAACTATACTTTAACTACAAATCAAAGGTATGCAGACTGGGGTTACAAATTAATTCATACTGTGAAAAATACCCAATTCATCCTTACACATAACATACTACAACAACATGTCATCATCCTGAAGTGTGTAGTTAAAAGCTGTACAAAATAAATTTGAAAATCTAGAAAAATGTTTTTTCCCCCCAAGTGACTTGATTTTGTTTGCTAACAATACCATACTATTCTCTATTCTGCTAAGATTTAAATGTTTCAGCACCATTGCTTAATAGACTACCTAATATGTAAATATTCAATTTATTCTGAATATGTTTACTACAGATAAAACAAAAATTTACTTCATTTCACAACATACAAATACTCCACAAAACTCCACTTTACTTTTTTCTCATTATGTATTTCCTCTCTCTATTTCATAAGATTTAAACAAAACAGGGCACAGATCAATAAAGCAGTTTCTCAGGTTTTTTACACAGTTAAAAAAAACCCTAACCTGAAACCATTAAAAAAGCATCAAGTTAGTACATGCCATTAATTCTTCCATCAAAGACATCTGTTCCCCACCCTTCCCAATACAAATTTAGCACTAAGTAGAAAAGAAAGGAAAGGTGGAACTTGATAGCAAAAATGTGTTTAATTTTGCCTTGTGCTTTATCTTAATCTGTGAGAATGCTGTTTGAATTAATTCAACCTTCCCTCTTCCCAGCCCCCAAGGCATTCTTGTATTTTCTTCCCAGACACCAAGAAAAGAATTTCTGAATATCAACAGGTGAAGTAAAAACATTCCAAGTTTGCTAGTTAAGTATAAATAGTTTATACTTTCCCCTCAACAAATAGAACAACGCTAGGAAATACACTACTCAAAAAATTCCTTGAATTATATTACATAACACAAATAACCAGTACTATTTTACTACTTTGTAAAAGATGTATGCTACAACTATAATTTTCCACTTACACTTCTCTTCTGTAACAGACGGCAATTACAAGAACACAATCCCTTCAGACAGCATGAAAAATCATAATAATAATAATTTTTCATGCTACTACCATGCGAATGTATCTGTAACCCAGTATAACTAGCTGTGTTTGAAAGCATCTTGGCAGTTCAATGTCATTTTGTCTATGTATTACTTAACTTAATGTTTTTATAACTTTCAAGTTAAAAAATAAACAAACTTAGAAAGAACATAACATATTTAGCTAAAATTTATATTGGGGAATACACCAATACCTAAAATTCAAATCATAATTAAAATAAAATTTCAAAACATGAGCTAGATGTCATTAACTACTGAGAGATTAAATGAAAGGACTGAAAGCAGTAGCACTTAAATAAATAGGAGCTGTGGTCTTAAGGCCATTCAGTCTTCTCTAACTGTGGAGTTCAACTATAGATACTTTATATCAATTTAATATATACAGATATATAGATATATGCTATATATAGGAAAGCATTCATACAAACAGCAAAACCCAAACCCTTTCCTCTAATGCACGCATGCACAGGCACAAACATACACACACATATTTATATAAAATCTGAATGAACAGTGGCATTCTTTATTTTACAGAGACTTATTAGGGGGAGTAAAAACTGAAAGCTGTCAATAAGTAAAAAATGCAGATTAAACTTCAGGCTGTGTGATATAAGATTGTCATATGATTTGTCATCTATTTACTGACTCTTCAAGCTCATAAAGGTCACCTCTGACCTATAACAGGCACATGCTATCAATTTTCAGGCCATGCTACCCTACAGTACCAGCACTTCCACATACTATGAGCCTGGAAATACTTAATAAGATCAAAGCTTTCTTCCTGCTTCAGAACAAAGAAAAATGTTGTAATAAGGCGATCTGTGCTCAAGAAAGAATAAAATCAAAACTCCATGCAAGTCATATTCTCTTTGCTTCAGGGTATTGTATAGTTAATTTTACTTAAGTCATATATATATATCTTCACATAAAACTTCAAACAGACTGTTTTAACTTAGGAGCAGACATGAAAGAAAAATGATTTCACATTTGAAAGACAGCTGGCATTTGTACCAAAGGAAATGAAAGAGAGAGAGCTCGAGCAATTTCACTTATTTGCCCACCCTCTCCCTCAGTATGTTTTCTCTTATTGGACAAGCTCATACACTTTGTTTGTAATGAGTTTCAAGATCCATAGTTTAATTACCACTGATTAGACACCATGGCAAAAAAGTTTACTAATAAATAAAGGCAAAGCTCAAGTAGGCCTATGGGAAAAGAAATGCCAATGAAACAAGTCAATATATTTACAGACCTTACATTCTCCAAGTATTCATTTATATACTTTGTTTTCAGAACATGGGCAAACCAAAATCATGTACAAATAAAATAAAGACGTTTAAACAAAAAGCACTATAAATATACTGTACAAAATTTATAATTCCAGATACAGACTGGGTTTGTCTTTTGTCATACAAACTAATAATATCAATATTTTACATTTTAAATATACAGACCATAATTAGGAAATAGCATATCATCAGTCCACAGCAAATTAAATATAAAGAAATGTAAATATTTTAGATTTTTCAAAAACTAATGATCACTCATTTTAATTTGTATTCTGCAGTAGATCCAGTTGCATTTTGCCCTGTTACATACAAAATTTGAAATAATCAAATTTTGGAAAAGAAGGTAGTGCTTGCCTAAAATGCATTGTTGTTCAGATTCTACCATTCTCTGAAACATAGTACATTATCAATGTAATGGCCACAATTCAAACAGATAAAGCTAGTCACTGAAACAGACATCTATTAAGTATATGCAAGAATATAATATCTTTTGATCTTCCAGAGGATCATGGATTACAAAATCTGGACTATGCTATCAGGTACAAACTGCTGAAAATGTTTTGGTGTAAACAAGATTCAAATTTGTGAATCAAACCAACTTTCCTGAATAGGGTCAAAATGATGATTTGATTGGAAGCAGATGGTATAACAGTAAAGTCAGTCTCTGAACCTCAAACTCCAAACAGGAAACTCAAGCCTTACTGGCTGACTGCTTCCCTAATCATTCCCAGAGAGTCATACTTGTTATTTTTATAAATAACCAAGAAGACTTTCATCTCTTCTCTCTGTTACACAAAGCAGCCAATAAACCTAAATATAGTTTTTTGGGTTTTAAATATTATCCGAAAAAGCCCCATCTTTGCAAATATATTGCCAGCATGCAGAGTAAGTTGTCTTCTAGAAAGAAACACATTAGAAATATTATGTAATTCAACATTAGGTTGATTTAAAAAAAAAATCTACCAACTATAAACTTAGATTTATCTTATCATCACAGAATGTCAGCCTCATAAGTCTTCTAAAATATGCAAGTAAATTACACCAGCAATCTAAAGTACTTTGTTAGACTAATCTAAAAACATACAGGTTTCAGTAAGTGCCTATTCAGCTATGTCAGCCACTTAGAAACTATATGAACAAAGGAAAGCACCCTTACCGTTTTCCCATTGTAGTAATACATCAAAGAATTGCTGCCCATTCCAGGTACAGGGTATGCACAATACATGTTGATTCTAAAAATGACACAGTCTGCAGTTAAAGTGCACTGCTTCTCTCCAAGACATCCATCCACCCGATCAGAGTAATTCTTCAGTACTATGCATGCACACATGGATCTACTCAAAAGGAACTTATGCAAAACAGGACTGAACCAACTCATATAGGAAAGTGGGGGGAGATGCACTGTAACCTCCATTAAATCTATCAACCCCCTGCTTTTAGTTACATTCCAACCAGCAAAATGTCTGCATCGTAGTAAAACAAAATTTACTAGCAACAGACAAGCTACATAGGTTTGATCCTACCAACATACCAAAATTATTAGTTTTTTTCCCCTATAAAAATATTGCAAAGGAATAAAAAAAATGGGTAAATCCTGAGCTAGTTAATCTGCTTTTTGTTTTAATTAAATTAGAACACTTGTGGCAGCGGAGACATAGCTTAACGTACCTCCAGTGACACTACCATCTGACTCTGTCTAAAGTTGCTTTCAACTTTGACAAATACACCACAGAAAAATCACGAACTGGAATCACCAAATCAAATGCAACAAGGACCAACACTGTTAAGCTTTATACACATAATCACTTCCTGGCCAAAAAAGTGGCACATCCCAATTAATTAAACATCTCGATGAGGCCACAGGTTGTTTTTAACAAGGGAAGAAATGCATCCTTTCAAACTAACACTGTATGGCTGTCAAAGAAAACAAAAATACTATGTCTAGTCAAATATTACATTTTGAATAAGGTAAAATAGTTTACACAACAGTCCAAATGTCATATTTAAATTAAACAGTACAAAGATGGATTATCTTTTGCCAATTATTTACAATTTAATTACACTATAAAATACATTTTTGTTCAGGGGAAAAAGAAGAGGGATTAAAATGTTGTGTTTGACAGAAGTGCCTACTGCAATACACAGCATACATAGCCTATACCTCTGCATTCCCAAAAAGAACACTATTTGGAGGCACACATTATTTATATTATTCTCTAGATTGTGGTCTCATTATGAGCAGCATGAATGTTTCTGTTTGAAGAATTCTGTATATAAATTGCCATCCATGATAATAGGAATTCAGTTACTAACATGAAGAGAAGGGGAGGAAGAGGAAAGAATTAATACTACATCCAGTTATCCTTTCCATAGTGTCCAGTACCTCCATATATCTGACTCCATGCATTTGCATGTTAACATGGCATACTCTATAAATGAATATGCTTGACTAATGAAGAATTGTGTTCCAGAAAAAAGTTGCAATGGGAGATCTCCACCTCACCCTATGTCAAATGCCAAACCCATGAGCTAGCCCTGCTTCCCTTCTGTCTAAGGAGAAAAAGTACTGCAGGCTGAGCAAAGAAAGGGCTGGGGTCAATTTGCTAAGCACCTTGCATGGGATGGAAATCATCTAACTATGCTGTAAAAATTCTGTCAACACAACAGTCCAATATGCTAAACTACTACAATCAAGTGAGGCTTCCATGAGACACTTTTTTTTTTTGCAGAGCTCCTATCACCTCCATAGGTAAGCATAGACATATCTGTAAGTATATAGGAAATACATGGAGTCAACACAAAAACTAGAGTCTGCCATGCCAAAAGCTCGGGGACATACCCCAGTAAATTGCATAAACCAGACACTTAAACTTCTGTGATTACTCCAGTTTTGGATTAAATAAAAATTTAGGGCCATCCTGAAGTGTTAATGAACTGAAAAACCCATGCTTTATTTCAGTTTTATATATTGATTGTATTGCTTTTTACACACACGGATGCAGGGTATATAACCATATAGTTTTTAAAAAAAACTAATGATATTTAAACCAAACTCTTCACCGATACAAAAGGCTTAGCAGCAGCTGCAAAAAAGAACATCACTGTACTTCAGACTATTAAAATGCCAGGCCTGCAGAGTGACTTGCAACTTCCTCCTTCCCTCAGGGACCACAAAGACTCATTTCAGTCCCTAGAGAACTCTGTAAGAAGCTTTGATTTACAATTAACAATGCCATTCCTTAAACCTTCTCACTAATGTTCAGACTTTCACAGACGTGATATGCTAAAAGATCTTTAGATCTCTTACACATGCTGCTTTCCCTTCGCATATAGTACTCTGGGATTAAAATCAATGATTAAAATAATGTACCTTATCATATTCTTCCTAAACAAAAACTGCATAAAATGTAATTTTATTTTGAAAGAAAAATGGCTAAGTAAAAGCATTTTCTTTCTGTATTAAAATTCCAGCACATAGGAATTTTCTTAATGGTCAAAACCAATTGAGTAGTAGTTACATTCAGTATTGCCGAGCAAGGATGGCTAACAATGCATCTTGGAAAATCAGCTACAGTGCCTACATACATTCTCTTGGTGGAATAGTAATTTTCAAAAATCATCTTTTTTGTATCAAAGAGAGCAATCGGCTTCCTCTCAAGTATTAAATAGTATTAAACCATATTACATATAAATTGATTGTTGTTAAAACACTCAGTTGAGAGATTAAATACTCAATATTATACAGTGCTGTTTTTGTTTCTTCTTTCTTGTTGCATCTCATTTATAGAACTGCACAGAACTGCAGAAGTTCAAAATGTAAAAACAAAATCAATTGGTATTGTTCAGTAACTTGATTAATGTTTACTTTAACAACAAGGGAATCAGGAAGTTTGGGGCCAGGGTCAAATATACCACCAAAAACTGAGCAGCCTTGCTCCAATATGCTGCCTATACTCATAGCCTAAGTCAGGTACACTTCAACAATACCCTGCAGACATTAAAGGAATTTGTTTTGGCATTCTCTGACAAATAAGTGGAGTAATAATTTCAATGCACTCTGTATGCAATAAACTATCCTACTCCCACGTATGCTAATAGAAATAGCATAGCTATAACAGCACTGAAAATTATCCCCATGCTGAAAGTGTACAGCACCAAAATACTCTTTTCCAGAATATGTTGTCACTCAATTTATTACCTTTTGGGATCAAATTATTCTGATTTCAAGCATATTAAACTTCTAAGAGATTTCTTGAATCACAGAAAGTTGCACTGTCTTCAGTAGATGAAAATCTGGCATAAAAATCTTAGTAATATAGCTAACTGAACAAATCTATCCTAGTATTTTTGCAGCCTTCATAACTGTAGCACAAACCACCAGACACCTTCAGAGTAACTATTTCAACACAGTTATGAAGTACAAACAGTGGTTGCAATTCTTTCTTTCTTTCTAAATCCCCCTTAATATGAGCAACAGCTGCACTGAAATTTTTGTTTTCTTAGGAGAATCGTGTTACGGTGAAATGAACTGTATCTGGATCAGAGATATCCTAGTCTATACAGTTGTTTATTCCATTTTTCCGTGGTGACAAGTCAAGGGTTAATCTTATGACTCAGTCTGACAAAATAAGTCAGCTGGAGACAGGGCCAATTTTTTAAACTTGATTTCAGACAGACATGCCGTCAGCAGAGGAGCAATGAACTGACATGTACTTTGTAGCCTGAATTGTTTCCACTCATGACCCTGTACCATGTGTCAAAAACAATAAACTGTGTGTTTCTTAAGTATATAAAGAGATTATGAGATCTGACGCAAAGTGAAATGCGTCACTAATAATAGTGACCTAATAATAAACTGAACTATCTACCTAAAAAGAAATCTCAAAGGTTCATTCATTTCAGTCAGGTTTTTTTTTGAATGAGATGATAACATTTAAAATTCTAAGCTGTGGCATTGAACATTAAATTTAGTCTGTTTACTTTTTTGTCCAATCCATCCAATACACAGAACACACAGAAAGAATGAGTGACCCACATTTTTAATACTATCACCAAATTGAAAACCTATACATCAATGAAAATTATCTTTTGTAATATATGAGAGACATTTAAAGAAGAAAAAAACCCTCTAATCACCATGCCAAAGAGCATGTCCTCTATTCAAATATACCCCATAAATAAGTAAATGTCACAACAACTTGTTTAAAATAAAAAGCTGTTACATTTATTGTTTTGATTCTTTAAATGGGTCTATTTCAATACAATAAAAACTAAAAATTTGCAGATACTTTGTACATGACTTGTTTTTTAAAAGAAGAGTCAATCTCCCCCTAGCAAAAATAAATGTTAAATATCAGAGAGAACACAATGAATTTCCCTATTTAAATCCTTAAGGAAAACAGCTGTTTAAAAAGGAATTGTTTGAGTAGAACAGCAGCTCTTTCCTCCTCTTCATTAATTTCATTAATTTTCTTTTTTTTTTTTTTAGTACTAGTTGCTAAGTTGAAAAATGTTCTGCTGCAACCTCAGAACCTTGGAACAAAAGGTACTTGGAAATCACTTGTAATATTCTTAATAAGACCCCCAGACATATTTATTTCTGAACCAAATAATTATGATAAGTAACTAGATCAGATTAGGATAGATCAATATTTATAAGTGATCTAGTCAGCAGGCCAAAAAAAACAGACAAATTTTAAAGTATTTACAAATTGTTCCTTGCTGCTTCCAGGAAACAGAAATGTGCATTGTTTAGAACATAGATCTTTAATCAGATATGTTTAAATATTTGGTTAATAAAAAACTGAAAGTATGCCATAATATTATTATGTACGTAAGGAGAAATAAGCCATTTTTTGTGTACTGTGCAGTGAACAGATGCAAGAGACTGCAACTCAGCAAGAATGCATGTTTTTAAACACCAAGCTTAATGTCTCTTTACAACAGAAGCACCACAAGAGTGAAAACATGAAGTACATTAACTTCCCAATCGACACAGTTAAATAGTGGTTTACCACTTTAAACTCAAATATTTGCACATCTGTAACCAAGAGAAAACCCCTACCCAACATTAAGTAAAAATGTGCTTATACATTATAGTGCCCAACATTTAAGAAAAGAAGTCTTATACAGAATATTTATGTTAAAGGTCCAAAGCAGTATTCCAGAAAGGTGACACATGAAAACACAGGAGAACATTTCAACAGCAACAAATTATTAAGTCAGAAAAATTCTGCCTCAACACCTGAGACTGGCTGTCTCTCTCAAGTATGCATTCAACTTTAGAGTTATTATTTAATATTCTTAATAGAAATGAAACGTTTTGTTACAAGGGGCATAATGCTTAGATGATAAGTAACTGTAATCTCTATCAGCTTCTTTAGGATTGGAGCCTAAACAAAATGCTCATAAGTGACATTTTTCTTATGAAGTTAAATTACCCATTAAAGTAAAATTTAATAAGGAACTTGAAATGCACCATTATTTCCCAACTAAAAAACTTTTGAGCCAGGTTGAAAATTTTAGATACTTTGTTTTTAAAAATCCAGACAAAGTGTTATTGTTGACATTAAAACACCCGCAAATGTACAGCTTCTTATGAGAGGCACTTAGCTACACAGCACAGTATTTAAAATTGGTCTATTATTCTTGATAAATGGATGGCAGGTCTCACCAAACCAGTACCGTTCTGTGGGTAACCACCACTCCACACTGTGATAAATACCTCTGTGCATCATATTTAAAAATTAAACTTAAATCTGAGATTCCAGAAAACCTTCTGAAGTGAATTACCATGTTTCTGTTACTGAAATATGTACAAATTTAAGTGAATTACATATTCTTTATCATGAACGCAGTATGATTTGAAAAAGTAATGGGGGAGATAGGTCCCTCTGCTGGTCCAACCCTAGTATCATTTTGTTTAATATTTCCTTACTATAGTGTAACATGTTTCGCATTTCTCATTTACTTCTCAAAACAATAAATAATAGCACAGCTACTGTTGCAATTCTATAACTGTCCTGAAGGTGGCTCTATAATAAAAAAACTGTTCATACAAAATCAGTCTTTTTAATCTGTTTAATAAACTAGGCACAAAGCAGCTTTAGGTGACTGTGTCAAAGCGCAGGTAGGTGGCTATACAGAGATGTAAGTTAGGTGGAACATTTTCTTCATTTTTTTTGTTCGCTGGTTCATTGCATGGCAAAAGTCTTTGGAGAAAGAAGCTGTCTGGATAATCTGTCAAAAGCAAACGACAATCCTTTTGTCGTCCATAGTTAGGGATCTAGCTAGTACTCCCTTAAGGAAGATTTTTTTTTTAATAGCCTAGCCTAGCTATCATAGCAAATGTCATGAAGACTTGAGATTACATCTCCAGGATTGTACAACCTGTTTCCTTTATGGCCTTGAAGTGCCAGACCTCAACAGCATAAGAAACTCAATGGCACTAAAAGGTTAGGCAATTCTAATTCATTTTTAAATTTATACTTGGAGACTAAAACTAACATCTGCCTCCCCATTCCAGGATGACAAGTGAATCAGCAGCCTAAAAAAACCCAAAACATGCCTGAAATTTCTTCTGGAATTTATACAGTCTTTTTATTTCAGCATCGTTTTTTCCAACAAAAATTTTTATACTGTTTAATCTCTGATAATTACATGGTTACATCACACCCAAAACAGGCCAATTAGCATTTTTATTGATCAAGCAACTTAGAAAAAAAATAGCTCACTTCACAGCATGACACAAGTAAAAGTTGTAGACATAACTTATTACTCTCCCAACATGATTTTTAAACAGCTCTCTCACCAAACTGTGATCATAATCAAGCACAAGACCGTAAGAAATAATTTTACATTTATAAAAGCGTTTATCCCTGTTGGGTGTTATAAGGAAAAGCATGGTAAATAATGGGAGATGAACTGGCACACAGGCTTTGATGCAAAGCAGTAGTTATAGCAGTGACATATATTAACTTATTTCTAAGTTAAACAAACTACAGTCTATTCACATTGGTTTCTTTGATTAACATTAAATATAAATATAAATGTAAGACCCTTCTATTCAGAACTCTATTATAATTCACTTGCACCTTGGAAGGATACTATGCAAGGATACTATGAAAACTTTAAATCAGAACAAGTAGCATCAATAGAAAGCCCATACAACAAATCCTGACAGCCAAGGAGACACTTTGGCAAAAAGAACCTAGGACAGAATTCTATTGATAAGATCCCTGAACCAAGTAGTCCCGGTGTAGTGACAACATCAGGACAGACAACTTGGATAATTCACTTGATCTTTGGAAGGGGGATGATTATTTGGGCCTACTATACCAAGACCTTTACAGTTTGACAGAAAAAACTTTCAATAATTACTAAGAGCTGAAAGTTTGGAGTTTTTTTTCTCTGTTCCCATACCATAGAGCAGATAGAAAAACACATTGTATGATTACTCCTGCTTCCAGATCAGCTTCAAGGGAAGCCAAAAGTAGTGAATTACTATACTCTAGACCAGGAGTGTTCAACCGCCGGCCCAGAATGCCATGTCATCCAGCCCACAAAGCTCCAGAAATTTGGCAGTGGGGGAGCAGCGGCACCTGGGCCCTACACACTGGATTTAGTGCCCAATCCCAGCACTCAACCCCAGTGAGGGGGACTGGGCAGCAGTGGCACTGTGGTCCCCAAGGCCCAATCTCAGTGAATTGACCTGGCAGGAAGTTGTCCCAAGGGCCCATCTGACCCACAGACTAGTCCTGCACCATTCAGCTACCCTACAGGGTCAAAAAGTTGAGCACAATTGCTCTAGACCACTGCTTTTCAAACTTCCTAGTCACAGAAACACTTTCATATTGGGTGCCTATATACATGCAAAGAGGCTACTCTAACACGTTGCAATTACAATGCATCGAAGCAGACTTGATTAATTGAATCTGGTGGAGCATGGTAATTACTGCTAATTACTCCAGTATCACATGCATCAGCGTCTCCATCCTGAAATATGGTGCATGGGTGCTTTAACTAAAGCTGTCTGGTGAGCTTTAAAGGGCCCCCGCTGCCATTTTTCAGCATGGGGATGCTGATACAAGTGATGCTCTGGATGCTTAATTAGAGCGGCTTGAGTAGCTGCTCTAATTAAAGCATTCACCCTGCCTCCCAGAGCACATTTATAAATGCCCATCATTTTTTCAGCCATGGAACCCCTACCTCTAGCCTGTGAGCTGACAGGAAGCCGGGCAACCTGGCCTGGCAATAACAATGCACTGCCTTCTAGTCAATTCTGCTACTACCCTCAATCTCTTTGTAAGAACCCCTGATGACCTATATTGCAGAACCCCAAAATTCCACAGTACAGTTTGAAAAGCACTGCTCAAGCCTCCGGAAATGACCTAATGAGGTCCATGATAGAGTAAACCAAAGGACTGCTCAGAGACAAAAACAGCCACTGTTTAAAAACACCAAGGTCTTAGCTTGTTTGGTTTATACTAAAATCCTCAGACTTGGATAATTTAGGCATTCATTTATTCAGTACCAAAGACAAACACAGTGCTTTATAAATAGAAGGCAGGTCCCTGATGTGAAGCACTTACATTCAGGAGCAGACATAACAAGCTAAAGGTACCAGAGCAGAGTGCTGAACCCCTGACCTATGGGTCACATCTGATTTGTGGAGCTGTGTGATTTGGCCTACAGGGCTCCACAAAGGTCCAGAAATTTGGTGGTGGAGGAGTGGTAGCAATTAACACTGCTACCTCTTCCCCACCACTACATTTTCAAGCCCAATAGGCCAGATGACATGGCCCAAGTGCAGGAACTGGCTGGTATGTGCAAGTCTGAGGCTGGGATGACAGGCCTGATTCAGTGTGCAGGGCCAGGACTGAGGGCATGATATGGTATACAGGGCCAAAAGTTGGGCACCACTGGTATATATAGTGAGGGAAGAAGTATGGAAGAACAGGGGCTGGGGGAAACAACAGTAATAAACCAGGAGTTCTGTGTGCTGTTGCCCACAAAATTTGTGAGCTAGGTATCAGTGTTCTAAATGTTTAATATATTATGGTGACCATGGCAAGAATTAGACAAGCTACTGCTGCCTTTCAAGGTGTTGGACACCACAGAGAAAGGATGTGAATTTACCAGCTGAGCAGCACTACATGGCTACAACAATCCACAAAGCTAGGGACAAATCTAAAGAAATTTCTGATGTCAGACTCTGGGATTTGACACCACAACTTTAGCAAGAACAAGAATTCAAATATTAAGAAATAAATAAAACTAAACTCTACAACGTGTACTTTCAACCAAAGTGTCACCTAATCCCTACTGACAATACACATGCCTCATGACCCTCAAGCATTTTAACACACTACTGCTGGTGGTACCACCTTGAAAATAAAAAATGAACTTCTGTAAAAGGACTCTGAAAATGGAGATCATCACCCACATGTTTCCAACTGGATACTTAAGGAATACTGATTCAGAGTTGGCCACAACATCATCCAGTGAACTTTCTAGTATTGTCAATGATCCTATGTCCTCAGCTCTGAAAGATGTTTATAGTCACTCACCATCGTAAATTTTAAACTATTTTTCATATAGCTTCATTATTTTGGGCCTAACAAATTAGGATTCAGATATACATTCAAAAGGCTAGATATTTATGTAAATATGTAAACTAACTCATTAACCCCCAAACTTCTTCATTTCAAAGCAGTCTCCCTACCTGAAGTTGCCTTCAGGAGGAGAACAGACTATGTGACCTATTATCTTCCTTCAGGAACTTTAAGCATGCTTCCTGTTTAGTGTCCTCACAAAGCAATTGCCCAACTCTATCCCTAAGGGACATGGGAGGTGTAAATCCAATCCTTGGAAAGTAGATATAAGACCTCTTTTTCATTTTCCACCTATGTATGCAACCCAAACTATTTTTACATCTGATGAAGTACACTGTTCTCCTTCTCTATACATTTTATTTAGTTAGCCTATAAAGGCATATATGGTGCTGGGTATGACCATAAACTTACCCAGGTGAGGGCCTGGTGCAACATGGTGGGGTTACTTGTGGTGGGGTAGTTCCTATACAATACCACAATGATGCAACCTCCAGAGTAAGGCAAGTATAGGGTGCCTCAAAACCCTAGCCCTCACTGCCTTGCGGGTGCTCCTTCGTTGGAGAAATGCTAAGGGACATCATCCTGACAGAAATGTGCCCTCTCTGAAGCATTAGGCTGTCAGCAGCAGTTCTTGTCCATTACTCTCTGGCAGAAGCTATAACTACTGAGGCACTGAACATCGGGATTCACTCTAGCCTTTGGATTCTGTCTCAATGGTCTAACAGGGGGATGGTAGGTCTTGGGCGATCTTCACTCCTCCATACTCTTGCCTAGGTGTATGTGATAAAGGTCTTGGTGTGATGGCAACTAGATTTATCAGACACCTGACTAGACTTCTTAGGTGTACAGCATGATCCAGAGGATGGACAGTTGGTTACTAAAGCCGTATAGCTACTTGACTTTCGACTGACTTCAGACTAACATGGCTAACTACCTCTCACTGCCACCCAGACTTGCAATAACCTGAGCCAGAACCAGATTGGGCACTCTGTGTTAGGGGTTTTTTTCTACATCTGTCTCTCTCCTAGGTATAAAGAAAGTTTCTGGGATCCTTCTCTCTCTCTATGCTCTCATGTGTCTTTCCCTCCACACCAATACAACAAATTACACACATTATTCTGGTTACACCACTGTTCAGTAGTAGAATTCTTACTGTAAATGATAAATTGGTACATACAACTGACATACATCATCTACAAGGAGATGTGTCAAAGCTCCCATAACTAATCTATGAATTAGTTTCCCCTAAATATACTGCTAAATTAAAGTGGACTTTAGGAAAAGGACTTTACTTTTAATCTCCTATTAAGTTGATGTGTTTTAAAGTTTAGATTTTATACCAGAATAATTTTGTGAAGTCTTAGGTAACACACTTATTAAAATACTGAAGAGTATGTAAACACGCAAATTCTGTACTTCTGTTTTAAAAGCCTCAGTTTTTAAACTTAATACACAATAACAATAAAAAAAATAAAAATTTATCTAGGTGAGCAGCTTAATAAAAAGATAGAAGACAAATCAACATAAGACTGTGACCTTGAATGTATTTAGGATGAGGTAGATTAAGTAGCAAAAGTTTAATCTAAAAATATTTCTGACATTAATCTTCTTGATTTTTAATATTTAGTACAATTATTAATGCAAATTAAACATTGTTATGGTATTAATTAGAACTAAACCAATATTTTAACGGAATATTTAGACTTTTTCTGATGAAGAGCAATAAGTAAGAAGTAAGTATTAGTCTTCGGCTCATGGAATAGTCACAATTGGATTTCAGCATATTTTCAAATCAGCTTGAGGTTTTAATTTTTCCTCTGAAGACTGTACTCTTCCTTGCAAGTGCGCAATATAGACTCATCAAAATATGTGCTCCGCTGATTAGTTACAACTGGCCTCCAGTCACCTGGTATTAATTTTGTTCCCTGACTGGGCTAAGGTAAGTCCCACAACCAAAAGGAACGCTCATAGAATCTGCTGGGGTTTTGAATCTCTCAAGGAAAGCAGCTGATAAAGAGAAATATAAACGTATGTATTCCATGCTACATAAGTCTTGTCTAAGGAAACACGCAGAAAAGTAGGCTACTGTGAAAAAATTACTGGACAGTACAGAGAGTTTATGATTTTTCTTCTCTCCTCCTTGTACAATATGCTTGTGCAAATGTAAGATTTAAAGGGTGTAGTTTGATCTGACTGTCTGCATACCAGTCTTCTGAGGATTGGTTCAAGTCAAGCTCCACCCATCTGAAATATATACAATTTCCTGTGTCATTCTGAGGCTGGAAAACATTCAAAATAGATTTTCCACAAATATTTTTGCAGAAAGGGTACAAGGAGATTCAAGTCAGATTTAAGTTTGAGTAAACACTCAACAAAATGTCTGAGGCTTTCATTTACCTCTAACCACTTTCCGAGTAGCTACTCTTCATCATTAGGCACAATCAAGAACATAAGTGGATATTTTTTTCTCAAAACAAGCAATTCTAAAAAACTTCTGACATGCAATATCCATCAAAAAACCCAAAGAGAAAAAGTGTATTCACAAACCACAGGAAGACTATTATAGTAATACTTATAATACTAAATGATCAAGACTATTATAATAATACTTATAATACTAAATGATCATCATTTATTTTCCAGTTAAAATAAAATTACCTTAAAAGTTGAAGTACGAAGAAACATTCATACTTATGTAAAATCCATTTCGACTAGAAAGCATTATAGAAATCAATCTTCTAGCAACTCAAAATTAAAAGCCAACTCTCTTCCTCTGGTTTGTAAAAAGTAACAATTAAAGCTTCTTTTCTCTCCTTAGTCATTTTCTATCTAATGATAATTTGTAGCAAAATGAGATTAAATAAACTGATTCAATTTTTAGCTTTGCCAAAATGCAGTCTGACTTGTTAGAACTGACTTGTCACAAAAATTATCTGAGTGCTTTCTTCCTTTTATTCACAGAATTTCAACAAGATTCAAGCTTCCTTAATGCTCAGTAAATTTTATTTTATGTCATCATCCACAACCAACATACCTTATATTAAAAAACTGGGTTTAGTTTAATTTGTTGTCATCTTTTGTAGTAGCTATGCTCAGGACTGAAACATAAACATATGGAAACAATGCATTTTAAAAACTGCATTAAGTCCATACAGATCACTGATGATTCACAGTTACTGCTCCATCTTCATCACTGAGGTTTGTTCAACATTTAATAAAATCAGCCTTTTTTCTGCCCTCTTTCTTCATTTGGTAGATGAAAAATGAAATAAGAAACATTAAACACATGCCACTTCTTAAAATTAATGCTTGGTAAGAGAAATTAGATAGATTTTTCACTTGCTAATATGATCTCTTTACCTGGGCACTACTACTAAATATTAATATGTAATTTAACTTTTATTACTCTCCTAGAATTATAGTAATAAATTACATGAAAATTGCACTGTTACATGTTTTAGCTAGTCTGTCATTTTTAATATATTTCTGTTAATCTAGCAGAAATCATCTGCTAGACTGTAAAGCCATCCCTGCATAACATACAACTGTTAAAATGTAAATTGCCAAACTATTTTTAGCTGCTGCTGAAAAAAAAATATTCCTGGCCTCGGGAATAATGATTTGAGGCATTGTGTTCATTTTGTTTATCAAGCAGCTATTCAGCCTCTAGTGGGGCCCAAGTGCTTATGCAAGCAAAAGCTTTTAAGAGTGCCTGCAGCTGCAATCCTGGCTTCCAGGTAGGCTGCAGGTTCAGAGCACAGCTGCCCCAGGCTGTCTAAACTATCTCAGTTCCATCTGGAAGTATGGTTAAAATAGAATTTCAGATGCAGGTTTTTGTATATATCACAGTGAGGGTGGGGGAAACTAGAAGACACCATCTATACTTCAGACTTAATACAAAATAAAAAGGATCAGACCCATTTTGCTCCTACTATATTACTGTAGCCTGTGCAGTATGTTCTATTCAGCCTATCTGGCTTTGAGTTATGACTCATCCAAGTGCACCTGCGCCCATGTGTTAAGTACTGCCAAATAAAAGCCCAACATCCATTTACACAACAAAGAGATGTACCCCGCAAGGCAGCAGAGCTTCTCCCCCCTCCCCTCTTGTTTGTTCTGAACAGAAAAAAAAAATCCTGTCCTTCACTTCACTGGGGATTTTTCACTTCACGTGGATTTTTAAATGCAGATTCATTTATAAACAATTTTCTTCCTTTAAAGAATAAAGCATATTTAATACCACAAAACACCCCTATAGCATTAGATTATCACAGCCATTAATGATTTTTCCACCAAAACCCTTCCAACCTTTTTCATCAAAGCCCTTTATTCTCAAAGGATAAATTTTCGAGCAAAGAGGGATCAACAAACTAGTTGCTTGAAAGCCTTCCTGATGCTAGGCTGAAGTTAGGAAAGGCTTAATGAAGGCTTTAAAATCCACCAGGGCTTCACAATGAACATCTGACTTGGTGATTTATGCATATTAATAACCTCAGTCCTACTGAGGCAAGCTGAGCTGTACATGTCCTCCGAATCTTAATGTCTTCAGCTCCATTGGGATTATTACAAATGTAAATTTCTAAGATTCTCAGCTATTAATCTCTGTCTGTCCTCCTGTTCAGCAACATAATGACTAATTAAACATCAAAAGACCTGTACAGGAGATCTTCTTTGACAGCTCCTGGCCCAGCTCTCTTCCCAAGAGGGGAATTCAAATGACAGGGACAAGTGGGTAAGAGCATATGAGTAAGCTACAAATCATTGCTATGAAATCTAAAAACTACACATCAAATGTGTACTTAGATCTTAAGAACCACTCCCAGTTATCTAGGTTAGCTTGTTTATGAACCCTGGATGAAGTTTTCCTAATGATAACTTAAATGATATGTATATCAAGTAAATAGAGTGGTCTGAGCCCATTTTGGTTAGGAGTTAAAATTTCAGTACTTACAGAAGAAGGCAAACCAGGGGGCACCTTCCTTACTTTCTTTGTTTGTAAAGGATCTGCACACAGAAAAACACATTTAATCAGCTATGTTGTGTAAGAAAGATTAAAAAGAACAAACACCCACAACAAACAATTATTTTCTTTTTGAAATGCATTTGCTATTTTCCAGCTTCATGCATCTATTCCTCTGTATCAATGAAATGTATCTTATATACTAAAACAAGGAGCTAATAAGTAAAATATGTGTAGCCTTTTCTAAAATAGTGCCTTGCTTATATTACCTTTGATCTCAGGGGATTTTCTTCAAAGAAAGTCACTCCTGAAAAGGGTACCACTATCAGGTACCGCAAGACCCTAATGTACTCATTAAACAGTGGCCTGCGATGTACAGGAGACAGAGAGTAATTTTTGGACAAAGTTTCCCTATTTGTGTTCTTGGTAAAATTACTATTAAAAAGTACCTCAGTGACACATTAAAATCCAAATCAATTTAAACTGACTTCAAAACAGGAGCATCACTAAGTGGATTACAACACTGATATACAGGGTTTGCTGCATCACAAAACCTACTAGCTGTAACAAAGTTTTTCAGCTACCTTCCAGAAGTCATTGAGACAATTCAGAGCATTTCAAAACATTAGGAAAGTTGGGAATATAGCACCCTCTCTAAACGGTATCAAAAAAGAAGCCAACCTAAGCCACTGTGCAAGTCAAAAGCTTAAAAACTATGCACAAACTAAATTTTAGCTGAACTAGCACAGTCACCATGCAAATTAAGATACCCAGTACAACAGAGGCACCCCCATAACTAAATTATCTGCTGATGTTATCATCCGTACTTCAGATGTATCCAGTCTTCAAACATAAAACCTTATCCAATTTGATGTAGAATTTACGATAGTGAATTTAGTGTCAGTATATGACTAGCTGAAAATTAATTACTCTTTCTATTGTGTAAAAAAGGCAAGTAATTCCAAGAGCAGCAAAGTAATGAACTTCATTAACTTTTTCTCCCATTCCACATTTCTCCCCAGTATACATCTACTATTGCATGCCCTAGGTGCCAATTTAGAGAAAAGCTACTGTTTGGAAGACATAGTTAAATTTTTCAAGGGCATGTCTATACTGGGACGTGTAGAGAATGTATTCCCAACTAAAGGTGTGAATTGAAATTAGATTAGTTAAACCATAGCACCTCACACAAACTTGGGAGTGGATGTCTCTCATTCAGAATTAAACTGCCTTTAATTCCATTTACATTGTAACTCAGAAGGAGTGTGTCCATACAGAAGTTTATCATGGGTTAACTGGTCTATTTTTAAATTAGGGAAGTTAAATCTGAATGGAAAATCCCAAAGTAAACAAGCCCCAAAGTTACTGTTCACATTTTTCCTGGGAAGTGGGGTTGAGAATGTACTTCCAATACTTTAAAACAGTAGCTCTCAAGATAGGGATTGCAGCAATTTAGCATGAGGTGCCAACAGCCCCTGGATCACCTAATCCTCCCACAACTACGATTAGCCAGTATACACAATTAACAGGGAACAGGTTTTACAGTGCCTCACTTGTTCATAATTACCCATAGTGGGCATTTATACATGTGCTCTGAGGGTGGGGAGGGGGAGCGCTTTAATTAGAGCAGCTCTGAGAGCCATTCTAATTAAAGCACCAAAGCATCAGGTGTATCAGCATCCCTGCACTGAAAAATGGTAGCGGGGGTGCTTTAACTAAAGCTAGTTGAATTAGCTTTAGTTAAAGCATCCCTGCTGCCATTTTTCAGTGCAAGGATGCTGATACACATGATGCTAGAGTCTGCTGGAGTGTGGTAATTACCACACAATTAATTTAGTCTGCTCTGACACGCTGTGATCACAGAGCATCGGAGCAGCCTCACTGCACATGTATAGGCACCCAGTAAGTGAAAGTTAATGTGGGGCAACTTAGACCTGTTTCATTCAAGGCTAAACTGGCCCAGTTTAGCTACCACTGAACAGACGAACAGTAACTACAGAGCAGTTGAGATGCAGTAAAGTCCCACCCTCTCAACTGTGGGTACACATATACTTGCTACTATTCTGGGTAAATCCTGACCCCTGTTAATTAAGGGAATCTCAGATACTCTGTACTGTCTCTGTGCCCTCAACTACCATGCAGTGAGAACTAGTTCAGAAGCTTACTTGAATGAAGCAGAGATAAGTTGCCTCAGTTTACCTTTCACTTACTGCAGAGTCAATGCAGGTACAAAGAATTTCTGTACCCATAATTAATAGGACACAAGGACTTAAAGTTCCTCTGATGCTATGTGGTAATTGTGCGTCCAATCCTACACTGGTTAATTGCAGATATATGAACAGCAATAACTGTATGTATGGGGTTTGCAGGAAATTATCATCTCTATGTGGATTCATGCCTGCAAAAAATTTGGGGGCTGCATATTTATGACCACAAACCCTCAGGTCCTGATTCACATCCATCCAGTTCCAGAAAACCAAAGAAAAAGGATATCATTGAAGGTTTTCGAACGATTTAGCCATCTTTATTTTTATCTTCTAACAAACCACAAACCTTAGAGCGAAAGTTCTCTGCATACACCGATTTGTTTTGATTTGCTTATTTTGAAGCAAAAACACATTAAACTATTCAGTTCCCACATGAAATTTCAAGTTTGTAACAGAACATAAATATAGCCTAACTTGGTCTGGTTTGGGGTCCCATTCTGAATGTTTCACACCCATCAGTGACAATGCAACAGTGAATGTCAATGTCCCATACTATTTAGCAGTAAAACTGTAATGTGGTATCAGGTATCCCGCCTGTTGAATCAATGGGAGTAAAGACCAAAACCAGAAAATGAAAGAGTTTCCTGAACAATCCAAAACAAGAATCCTGGTAAGATGTTTTACTGCATTCCTCTTAGTTCTGGAAAGTGCTGCAGCTTAATTATTATGAGTTCTCATCTACGCTAATGAATACTTAAAAAAATACTAGATATATATTTTAAATATCCACCCTGAATGAGATGGCAGTTATTTTGGCAGATAGGTTTGGATGTCAGCAACAGAAACATCAACAGCAGTTAGTTTTAATTTGTAAAAATATAGGTCCATAAGATCAGCTTTTTCTAATTAAAGAAATGCAAAACATTATTTCAAACAAATTCATGCCCTGTATCAATAAAACATGTCAATGGATAATTCCTATTAACTGTTAGAAATTTCTTGGAGTAGGATTTTATCTGATGAAACTTTGTTGGGGGTAAACAATAGTTGGAGTTGAAAAGTTAAGTAGAGATATATGCTGGGTTGTAGTGACAATGAGTCTTAATTTAACATGTGACGATAAGAATACCACAAGGAAGAAAAAAAGTCAGAAATGTGCAGAAACAAAAACACAGAACTATAGCAATTTCAGTAATCTAAAAAGGAGAATCAGAGGATTTAAGTAAAAGAATTAACATACACAAAAACCCCAAAAGTTTTCAAATTGGAATAATTTCAGAAAACAAATAATTAAATGCTGGATTGTATAACTCAGGGGCATCAAACTTATCTGGCAATTCATCCAGTCCCACGGGGCTGGATTGGGCCCACAAACTAGTAATGGGTACCAAGATCCATGGTTGGCCTCATGTAGGCACCACATGCATGAAGTGCATGGATGCTCCATGTGGCGAGTGCTCCATGCAGTGCATGATGTTGGAGCTGGCACGCATGCTGCACAGAGCACATGTGGCCAAACCAGGACAAACATGGCTGGTGAGTATATACACCATAGGAAGCATGTGTACAGCATAGGAAGCACCAGCCTTACATGCTGCACCCAGCATGCTCCAGACTGTCTTTGCATGCCACACACAGAGCTGGGGCCACTGTGTGCAGCATGTGGGGCCAGTCAGAAACCCCCAGGCAGCATCACAGGCCAGATCACAGGGCTCTGTGAGCCATATCTTTGATACCCCTGATTTCCAAACTTGATAGAAGAGCATGGGCGAGCAATTATTTTAACTCGAGGACCACTTAATATGTTTTGATGAGCTGTTCAGGGCCGCAAGGGTAGCCCCGCCCCTTGACAAGTGCCCCACCCCTTAGTTCCCATCTTGGGACTGGAAGTCCTGCCTCTAACCTCTGACTTTTGCCACTGGAAGTCCCTCCCCATGCCCCCTGGAGATGCTCCTTTTGGAAAGAGGATTTGCCATCTTAGAACCGGAAAAAAAATTCCAAATTATATACTAAAAATCAAATATACATCCATAATAATATATTTTAATTTAAGTAAAAATATATATTTTTGTCCTGATTAGTGTTTGTGCTGTATATATAGAAGTGATTGAATAATAGCTCAAAATGAAGTCCTACTCTTGTATATTGTGTGGGGTGTGGAGGGGCGTCAGGGGGAATGGGTGAGTGGGTGTGGGTGAGTGGGTGGGTATGGGGGGGTTTGTGGGTGGTTGGGTATGAGATTTGTGGGGGGCTGTCGGGTGTGTGGAGGGGGAGGGTGGCTGAGGGTGTGTGTGAGTGCATGTGTGTGGTGGGGGGGTGTGAAGCAGTGAGCACGGCTCGCCCAGAGGTGTGTCAGTGGATACAGGATTTCTAGGGGGTGTATTATGTGTGGGGGAGGGTGTGGTTCTAGGGTTTGCAGGGGAGGGTTTGAGGGTATGATGGGGTATGCATGGGAACCCCTCTGTGTGTACCCCCCTGAGCTGCTCAGCACCCATCTCCACCCTGCAACAACCCAGAGCCCGTGCATCCTGTGGTGTCTCCCCCCGCCACTGCCAACAGCGTGAAGCCACAGCGTGCCCCGCGCCCACTCCGCACTGCCCAGCTGTGGTGCATCCTGCCACCCCTGGACATGCAGCAGACCTAGAGCACTTCATTCCGGCTGCTGCTGCTGCCCCCAGCCCTGCAGTAGTGGCAAGGACCAGTGCGTGCAGCCCTGACCCTGTGTGCCCTGCACCAGCTCCGGGCTTGTCCGTCCAGGCTGAGCAGCAGCAGAGGCAGTGCCAGGCAGAAATAGTTGCTTGGCTCGGGGCAAAGTGGCCCCTCCCCCTTGCCACTTTTGGGCAGTTTTTGGTGCAGCCACCTGGAGCCTGCACCAGACTGCAGTGTGGCTCCATCACTGCTGCCTCTGGGCTGCCCTGTGGCTGCTCTATACTGTCAATACTGCCATACAGGGCAGCCCAGAGACAATGGAGACACAGTGCAGACACAGGGCAGCCCTGCACAGGCTCTAGGCCAGGGGCAGGCGAAATGCAGGCTGTGGGCCAGACGAGACCCACCAGGCCATTCTATCTGGCCTGTAGGGCCCCTAAAAAAATTAGAAAATTAATATTTATCTGCCCCTGGCTGCTTGTCATGTGGTCCTCAATGGCTTACCAAAACTCAGTAAGCAGCCCTCTGTCCAAAATAATTGCTAGCCCCTGCTCTAGGCAGCTGAACCAGGAAGTGCTGGTGAGTGGGAAGGGCCGCTTCCGCCCCCAGTGCCGAGCAGCAGTTTGTCCAGCACTGCCACTGCCAAGCCCAGACGAGGAGCCTGGAGCCAGAGCAGGGGGTCTGGGCTGAGTGTGCTGGTCCCGTCCTGTACCGCAGGGCTGGGGCCAGTGGCAGCAGCAAAGGAGCTGCCACGGCCCGGGCTGCCTAGAAAGGAAGGCAGTCCCACTGCAGAGCTGCCCCAGCCCTGCTGCATACACAGGACATGAGAGGGCGCATGTAGTGCAGCAATAGCTAGGCAGGAGCATGGGGTCTGTGCCAGTGTGCCAGAGCCAGCGCTGGCAGGGCCCAGAGTGGGGCAACAGGAGAGTGGGGTATGGTCCATCAGAGCCTCTATGGAGCTGGGCCAGGCTGTGCCAGCAGGGAGAGGGGGGAGCTGGCCCCTGCACTCCTGCCACCCAGCCCTGGTCCCCTGCTGGCCCAGGCACACCTGCACAAGCCCCACACTCCTGCCCAGCTGTCACTGCACTCTGCATGCCCGCTCACTGCTCCTTCCCCCACCTGTCGCAGCTATTTGCTAGCTTTCCTGCCTGTAGCTGCCGTTGCTCCTCTCCACACACACCTCCTCCCCTCCGCCAGCCACTCTGGCACTACGTGGTTCCCATCTGTAGCACTGGGACCGCAGGAGCTCGCCTGGACCGGCCCTGAGGACTGGGGTGATCACCTAAGGTCCTCCCCTGCCTCCCTCTCCACCCCCCTTTCTTATCTGAATTTCCCTCTCTGGTGAAGGGAGGCTGGAATAGCCCGAGGGTCCCACACCAAAAGTTCCAGCTGGGAGCAGTGGAGGGGGGAGGAAGGGGGGGATGGGGCAGGGCCGGGCTGGTCTTGCTTCTGCAGCAGTTTGGTCCTGCTGACAGCTTCCCCTGGGTCCTACTGCCCCTGTCATCTTTGACAAGCAGTCAGGGGCAGATAAATATTAATTTTCTAAATGTTTTAGGGGCCCCACAAACGGGATAGAATGGCTTGGTGGGCTGGATCCAGCCTGTGAGCCATATTCTGACAGCCCCTGCCTTAGAGGCTACCGCTGTCAAATATTCTGTTAGTGACTACTAGTGAAATACATATTAAGATCCACTTATCTCTTAACATCTCTAGAATATGCTGTACATAAGGTTATTTAGTTGCAATTCATTTTATGTAACTTTGTTTAGACATATTTTAACAGGGAAAAAAAATTATCCATCTAATAGCATACACCAAATAAACGGTTTTTCCCCTCCTATTAATTACTATATTGATCATTAACAGCTACAAACATTATGGGTACCATAAACTCCACACTGCCCTGAACAGATTAACTTTTACCGTATAAAAGGATAATTGTTTTTCCTTTGCATTTTGACAATTTATAATGGTAATGACCTTAAGGTCAAACATTTTCAGGAGTTAATGATGGCCTGGGTTAAGGGCACTACTCTGCTATTTCAAATGGCCATCAACTCCTATCCATCTGTCATTACTGCTCTTGCAATTAAGTTTTTATTTTAAGGGACTACTGATCAGTTCTGAACCCAAATTACTGTTTCAAACAAAAATTCACTAAATTTTGTATTCTCATTTATTTAGTTCTAGAGAGAATAATCTGCAATACACAAGATTACCTTATTTTTAGGTGACAGTTGCATATCAAAAATACATCAGCTTTAAAGATTTAAGGATAGTCTGCATTACTAACCAAGAGTTGACGGGTCATGAAGTGGTCTTCGGCGTGGATTTGTGCCAGAAAATGGGTAATACGGTGTTCCAGGTTTTCCTGAGGATGATAACTGACTTGGGCTTCCAAGGCCCATATCCGGTCGAAGAAGACTGGACTGTAAAACAAACAGTGAAAAAAGAAATGTAAACTGCATCTCTCTCTCTCCCTCTCTCTCTTAGCTTCAAGTTAAATTAATAGATTATTAATTATACTCACTTCTACCAATTGTCACCATTTATTCAGTTTTCAAATCAAGGTCTTAAAGTTCAAAAGATAATTTTTTTTACTATTAAAAAAAGTTCTGTCCCTACAAGTTACACTGTAAAAGAATAAGCTTGGCTGCAATTCATGAAAAGGAACATAACCATTTATATTTAAAAGGTGTGCCTACTAATCTGTACTAAACTGTGAACAAAATCATAATATTTTGTTTAATTTACTATGTAAAAGGAAAATAATGCATTCAATAAAAAAATAGTGTGATATTAGAACTTATCATTCAGATTCTGTATTTATGCATTGGTGTATCTATATGTACACAAAGACATTGTCCTAAAGAGCCATCTAAAATGCAGGCCTAAAATGTATTTTGATTGAACATTCCATATGGGCGTTTAAACACCCTTTGTTCTGCAGTTTAACATTAAAATAAAGCCCAAACTTAACTCTTTATAAAAGTAGATGCTACTGAACAAGAGAAGCCTGTTCACTATGACAGCAACACTAATCACAGTTTCTCCTCACATATTAATATCCCACCCTGCCTTAGACACTGCATAAACCATTTTATATATACAGTTTTGGCTAGGTAAAAAATATATATTTATGGCAACATCAAGAGAAGTGACTTGTTTTTTTTTTATTCATACTGGGTCAGTACCTGAAACCTGGTACTTATTTTGTGTTTTTATACCTTTTATATTATTATGTTTGACATTGAATCAGAATCAAGGATGCAAATGGAGCTACAAAAAAGGCATGCAAAAAAAGATTTGCCTGCATGTGTGTCTAGATTTAATCTGTGCTAGCAATATCAAAGAGCTCAACTGGACAATAATGAGGGAGGCCAGGGCAGACCTTGAAAATGTTTTCTTTTTTCTTTTTTTTTTTTAAAGTACTTCAGTTTCCACAGCAGTTTTTGGGCACACAAACTACCATGTTTACTCACATAGCACATGCACCCAAATAAGACCTGTACCCTGCTTTCAAAGGCAGAGTGAAAAAAAATTCTTGCCAGCAGCATAATGGGACAGCCGGAGTAGGAGAGAGCAATAACCTGTGACTGCTCCATTAACTCCCTAGCTGCTGTCTGGCTGTGAACAACTCTTCCCTCCACAGCAGTGTCTGCTCCAGCAGTGGCTTGAGGTGTCCCCTTAATGGGGGGACAAGGAAAGTACCCCTGCACGCTCTGAAGGGACACCCTCCAGCTGCTGCTGCAAACACACAGCCAGCCAGCAGCAACGGAGTTAACTGAGCAGCTACAGGCTGTTGTTCCCTGTTACTGCAGCTGTCCAGCCTTCACACTGCTGGCAAGCAATGCCCAGGCAAAAGCTCCCGTCTCAGCAGCAGCTTCTGCTGCAGGAGCCTTTCCTGGGGCAGAGAGAAAGTAACACTGCATGTGCTGTACGGGGGCGGCATAGTGAGCACACGGGGCTCCCTACCTGCTGGCTGTGGACAGGAGGAACCCTGCCTGCTCACTGCGCTGCCCGGGCAGCGTTACTTTTCCTTTCCCCAGGCTCAGCTCCGTGTATTTCTAAAGGAGAGAGAGGAGAGAAGATTCTATTTTGTTTTAACCTTAAGAAATCACAATTTTGATTTTCACCATTTTGTTGGAGGGATTAGAGCTGGCAGAAGTTTCTTGACAGTTCTCTCATCCAGTAGTTTACTGGACAGTGAAATGAGCTTGAAAGCAGCAAGATTAAAAATAACATCTCCTCTTTAATAATCAGATGTTACATTCCTAGTGTCTATGATGGCATCAGCTTAAAACCTGAACTGGCAACGCTGACACGCAAGTTTTTTCTATATAATAGTTTTGACGATGTCTTATAGAAAATAAAACAGCAAAAAAGAAATGAAGCTGTTTAATTTCCCTATGTAAGTCATCTTCAAAAAACCTATTTAATTTGTTTTTGATGAATATAAAGGGCTATTTTGTTTGCAGTGTTCCCGAGGCTAATGATTAGGACTACCTGGTTTTACCAAGCGCTAAGCGGTGTTCCAGCGATTGTATTTAACCTATTTAGCAAGTTTCTAAGAGTGACCATTGCGTGGGGAACCTGGACAACTTTGTCACTTTTCCTAATCACCAAGCGTTCCACCTCGTGATTCCCAGCATTCTCTAAATACTGCAATCACAAGTTTACTTCTGCAAAAGCATGAAGGTATGAGGGCATTCACGAATAGCCCCTTCGTATTATAGTAGTATAATTCCACTAAAGCAAAATCTCTTGTTTGGTTGGTTATAGTACGGTTGTCAGAGAGTGGGCTCTAGCACTGACATGTTACAATAATGAGACAGGTCCAACCACAGAAACTGAAAGCTAGTCTGACATAACAATCAATGGAAGAGTCACGGGCTTTGCACCCAGCAAGTCTCAGATATTGTGTACAGTCCAATAGTGCAAGCAATAATTTGTAAATCTACTCTAACACAGTTATTCTTCAACTACTTTCTTCCCATATCGCTACAATTAAATGAAGCACATCAAGTAACTCTAGTTAAATATTATAATTTTTCCTTAGACTGACAAAGTAAAATAAAAATAGCTGTCATTAGCTCATCCTATCGATCTTTCTGTCTGTCTGAAACAACTGAGAAACAATATTGATTAGGACTGATCCTGTCCTAAGGGCATCTGATGGAGAAAGGAATATACAAGTACCACTGAGAATATAATGGCTAGGAAAGGAGCTTTGTATTATCAGTACTAGGCTCCTCTGGACCAACTGCCCGAGGTGTCTTTGTAGGCATCAGTTCACTGAAATGATACATAGCTTAGTTCTTAACATTCTTAATACAGAATGTTCAACTCCTCAGTCAGCCAGAACCTCATCTGCTAAACACGTATCCAATTACTAAAGAATAATCAATGACCAGTTATCCTCCTGAAACAGTGACTAACCCTGCCTGGATTACTGTCATCACAGATAAACATACATCACTGTTAAGTATCTGTCTCTCGAAACATGATAATTCATTTGAAAGCATTTTAAAATATTTTTAATAGGTAACAAATCAGAAACCACACAAATAGATTTTTGTTTTAGTCAGTCAAGTGATTCAATGGCTCCAGTTCCAAAGACTGACAACTGGTTAGCTGAGAGGAGAGTGTGAGGAAGATGGAAAGAAGTCAACTTGGCTGTGATGTTTTTCAATATCTATCCTTTCAGCTAATCCAAGAAACAGCCATATTGACACCAATGCAAAATCAGGTAAAGGTGCTACAGCACCTAATGGCTAATAAAAAGTCTTTGGATGAAGGGTGCCTCAGCAAAAGAGGACTCAGACGGATAAAATGAGCATGAATCCCCTCTTCAAGTATATGGAAAAAATACAAAATAAAAGAATCACACGTGCATAGTAGTACACAATTACATCTAACTTCATAGGACAAAGCAGTTTTGCATAACAGCTCTGTATTAGACCGTCAAGTTAGCTTGCATGTGCAAATTAACAGCAAGGATCCAGGTTTTCCGTTTCTCACGGAAAAAGGGAGAAAAATGCAGATTTTTCCCTTTACTCAAGGAAAACGTGGATTTTTCATATTAATGGAGAAACCCATGGATTTTGCAGTTTTGCAAAGAGCTCTCTTCAGTCTGGCACAGTTCCATCGGGGGCAGGTGCAGGCTGCCCACTGCAGGCTTGGGCTCCCCACCCTGCTGCCTTCCCCCAGGGCCTCCACAGCCCAGCAGGTGCAACCCAATGCTGCAGGGCAGACCGGGGCTGTGCGGGGAAGCTGCTTGCCACTGCAAGCCCTGTGCCACCCTGGCAAGATGTGACCTGTGCCATTGCCGCCATGTGGGCAGGGAAAGCATCACCAGGGCAGTGTGGAACTTGCAGTGGCAACAAGCTTCTCTGCACAGCCCTGCAGCACTGGGTCACACCCGCCGGGATGCGGAGGCCCCAGGGGAGGGCAGCAGAGTGGGCAGCCCATGGTTGTCCCTACCCCATGCACAGATCTGGGGGGCACGGGTCCCCCTTGCAGCCTGGGAGTATGTGCAATACCAGAGAGCCAGCCTCCGTCCTGCCCGAGCCCAAAGCTGGAAGGCAGCAGAGGTAGAAGCCGGGTTCTGCATTCCACTCCACCACAGCAGCTGCTGCCTCCTGTGGGGGGCAGGGGGGCTGGGGTGGGAGAGGAAGTGAGGAGCACTGGCAGGGCCAGGGGGACCTGTGGGTGGGGAGTGAGGGGCCTGGACCTATATCCTAGTGAGCTAAGGGGGCAGGGGGAGCTCTGATTTTTCATGATAAAAATCCCAAAATCAAATACCAAAATGTATATGTATTTAGAATTAATTTTATTACTAGCCAACTGCCCATCAAGAATGACTGCAGGGAGGGGCTGGGCAGCGGGCTGCTGTCCACCTCCCCTCCACCACTTTGGGCTCGGGCGTGGGCCATTCCCCTCCTCCCCCCCGCTGCTTTGGGCCAGGTCCGGGGCCAGGGCCAGGGCCATTGCGCTGCTGCTTTGGGTCGGGGCCGAGGTGTTCCCCCCCACCACTTTGGGTCAGGGCCAGGGCTGCCCCCTGCCTCCCACCACCACTTCAGGGCGGGGGCAGGGCCAATGCTGGGGCCGTTCTCCCCCACTGCTTCAGGGCAGGGCCAGGGCCAATGCCCCTCTCCCTCCCCCTGCTGCTTTGGGTCAGGACCGGGGCCCACAACCATGGCAGCATTCGCAGTGTTGCACAGTTCTACTGTCTATCCCTGTCCATGTAGGGCACTCTGATTGGCTGCCAAGACAGCCAATCAGAGCGTGAATAAAGCGTTATAGACAGACAGACATAGGCTTTTATAATATTAGATAGTGATTGAACCACTGGTAGGCTTTCAGATTGGTTTAAAACTGTAACTATATCAAGAAAACATTATGTACAATTGATACCCACACACACCCACACCCCCACACACACTAGGGGCCTTTCATTTTAATCACAGATTTTGGGGTTTTTAATCAGAGAATTTCAATTTATCAGGGAAAACCAGGATCCCTGATTAACAGTCTAATTCAATGGGGAACCAACCTTTTTGGAAGATGTGCCACAAATCAGCACTGCACCCTCCCCATGTGTCACTCCTAATCTGCTGCTCTGTTTTCTGCTACCTGTCCGATCTGAAGTTGTGTTGCCAGTCCCTTTCCTGATCTTCATACATGCCACAGGCTGGCTCATACTCTTGTTTAAAAACTACTAACTAACAAAAACAACAAAAAGGAAGAGATGGAGAATTTTGGTTTTCTGAAATTATTTTATCAAATACATTACACACCTTCAGGCTTGCAAAGGAGTAACTCAGGTGAGTTGCATGGTATTCTCAGGCAAATCAAGATGAACAACTACGACAAGAAATGTTGCACTTTTAGCTATTCGGTTTTCCAAATTTTGGCAACTGAATAAACAACAGACCAAAATAAGCACTGAATTTGGAAAATACTGACATTTGTGAAATTATATTATGATGTAAATTCATTTTAAATTTAAATTCTAGGGATATGTTCGCAATTATCAGCATGTTGTTAAAGAATCCTATCCTGAGAATATCATTAGATAGTGATGTGAAATACACTTGTTACCATTTTGAGAACAAAGGGACCTTGAATGAGTAATCAATAGCAACTGCCAGCAATGAGGCATTAATTATGATCTTCTCTAGTGTTTTGTCTCAGACAAGGTTTCATTAAATGCATTGTGCTAACCTGTACAGTTTCAAATCATTACCAATACATTTGACCATATATATTTTCAGGGGGGGAGAGAGGGAGGGAGAGAGAGAGAGAGTGTGCAAGCAAGCAAGCAAGCAAGAGAAAGTGAACACCTTGAAAGAAAAAAAATCTAAGTGAACACTGAACATTCTTTTTCTTGCTCAATTTAGAGAGAATAGCATGGATTCCTAACAAAATATCTCAGGAGAGGATTCTTTAACGACACACTGATAATTGAGAACATATCTCTAATTTTTTTTAAATGTCCAGATCTTATAATCTCAGTGTAGTCTCTTGAAAATTTAATTATCATTCTCTATAACTAAAGTGTCATGCAGGTTTGAGAAGATAATGACAGTCATCCATCAATTGCATCCTGCCAGTGTAATCAGGCTAATCTAGCTCACTAGAGTAAAAAACAGCTACCTAGGGTACTAAATACTAAAGTGCTGCAACATCATAAACAAAATAACAGACATTTAGTTTTACTATCCTTCTTAATTAACATTAACACTGAGAAATACCAAGATCTGAACATATTCCTCCTCTCTGTAACACTAAAGCTTTTTTAATACTACATCAGCTGCCTCCCCCAATATGTAAACCTAAGCAGACCCTGCTATTATGGGTGTTTCTATCCCTAAAGAAGGGGAAAAAAGATGGAAATATTACCGTAAGTAGCTTTTACAAGTGTCCAAATCAAAAGATGACCCCGGGGGGGGGGGGGGGGGGGGAATAAAGGGAGGGATAATGTTTTTGTGTTTATTCTGCATTTAAATTACTAGAAAGCATGCAGGCAATACAGCTATTTTTACATGAATACCTCCCCTCTCCAGTGTGATGGTTGGTTTCCATGCACTAGTTCCCCAAGTGGTAAGATTGCAAACGCTGTTATAGGCTTCTAGAAGCAGAACCCTGCTGCTGCTGGTATCCAATCCCTGAGGTTATGCTGGCTCAGCTTGTCTTTTGCTCATCCCCCCAGGGTGAGGTATTTTTGCCTTGCATACTGAATTCTGGGAATTCATTGCTAAATACTGTGATTACAGTCCTCCCCCCTCCCTTTTGAATCTTTTTGCTACATTATGAAAGGAATAATTTGAGCTGCTTCCTTTGCCTGATTATACAGAGGAAGCAGTTTTGTAAAGGGCTCAGAAGTGTAACGAGGAGAGAAGCAGCTGAAGGGGTATTCATCCTACTTTCTGGTTTTTTTAGGGAACCTGGTTTCTTTTTATGGTTATAAGATATGGACACAAGAAGTTGACTTGGTCATTAAAATACAAGGTTTTTTTTTTACTACCAGCTGAGCCCTAGTGTTTTAAAAATGAGAATGTAAATATATTAAGGCATTAACACAAGCTTTATTTTTGCATCAAGTAATTCTCTCTGCATTTTTATACATATAATTTTAATACAGGATCACTGCAATAGTTTTTGCTTATTTACTAGTGAAGTTCTGTTTCTTTTTGCCAGTAATGACCAAGAGGAAAATCTCCAATCACTAACTACTTTAAAGTCAGACTCAATTTAAAGTAATGATGGTTCAAATGCTTGCAAGAGTAGTTCCAACACCATCTAAAGGGCTTTTGAAATGAGGATAAAGTGGAAAAGAAAATACCATGCACTGTTTCAGCATAGTGGCCTCCAAATCAGTATGTTTAATGGTTTGGACATCAGAAGCAGGAAATTAAAATTAATCATGGCTCAGCCTAATATATACAATGCTAGATTTAAATAGCTTCCTGATATAATATTGTAAAAAAGGCTAAACTGAAGCTATCAAAGTTACCTACACCAAATATGCACTTGACTTATGTAACTGAGATCCACTGCTGCAATTCTGCATTAACAAAGACTTTTGGTCATCTATAGAGATAGCTTTTATGAAAAGTTTGACTGTGTGCACACAAACCAGCCAGTCCTTAACAAAAAAAATAAAAAAGAAAGAAGCCATCAAAATGTTTTATTTTACAAGTTCAAACACAGGTCTGCACAATGCCTATGGTAATTTACAAGTCACATTTATATCTTCTTGTCTTATGCTGGGTTTTCTCAGTAGTAAAGTGATGAAATAAAAGATGACACTTACACTTAAAAACCATAGAGGCTCTGCTAGAAGCCTGTAAAACCTATTATTAATGTGACAAGGGATGCCCTCTAGTGGTGAAATGCAACTAAACTCCCAGAAATACTTTGGATTTGTTGCACCAAATTATTAGGTCTTTTAATCCCCAATTCATGCATGTTCTCTTTTATAAAGCCATGCATATTAGTGAATAGTCAATCATTAGGTGCAGGGTTCCTTCAGACAGCTGAGCTTTACAGGTTTAAACTTCAGGTGAAAAACAAGCCTAATACTGAAATGGTATTTGTATTCAGGATCCCATTATAAATATCATAGACAAACTCAAAAGCATGAGTATAGAGCACTTCCATAAAATGTACATTGCCCTTTCCTTGAGGTCTGTAGAAGTCCTAAGCTATCAGTCTTCTATAAATAATTTTCCATGTACGTAGAATGAGCTGAATGGCTTGGTTCCCCTTCTGGTATAGTCAGGAGTGGCCAGCTGGTCTTCTGCTTCTAGTTGGCTTCCTTAGGATATTGGTTTGGAGCAACATTCCCCCCTAAATACTTCTGCTGAGAAAGTAGAAGAGGGCTTCAGAATAGTTGATGATAAAGCAGTTGGAGGCAAGCTAGTAGATGCACAGACCAAGGTAGTTCAGGGAGTTCAGCAGATCAGAACAGCTGCAAAAGCAGGGACTGCTACCACTGGAACAATGTCATAAAATGGGCTTAGCTAAGACTGCCCTGCCCCCATGCATTCCTTTGGACTCTACTGTGGAGAGGAGAAGCACTCTCCCTACTTTGGAGGCAGTAAGATACAAGTGATATCAATCTCTTCCCTTTGCTATCTAAGGCCTGGGGAACCAGCCTCAGAGAGGAACCAGTCTCTCGGGCATCAGCCACCAGAAGTAGACACAGAAGCAGCCAAAGCAAGGACCTCCAGACATTCAGAAAACTTCACAGTTTGGACTTTCTATGCTCTGTTCTGACTGACTGCGTATGCTCCAGCCTCTCTCTCACTCCCTTCACTTCACCTCCAATTCATCTTCCCCGTCAACTCCAATTCATCCCTCCAGTCCCAATTCCCCTTTAACATCCTCTCTTCCATTATTTTGCTTTATCCCAGTCATTTTCAATTTTTTTCAGTTGCACACCTCTTTGGAAATTTCGAATGGAAGTGTGGACCCCTATGAATTGTAAGTGTTGTTATCTGTGTAGTTTTGATTGATCATAGTAATCTTTTGCGGACCCCTTAGACAGTCTGCAGACCCCCAGGGGTCACAGACCAAAACCACTGTTCTATCCCAAGTAAACCCTCACTACACAAAAGTCATGGAATTAATTATATTTGCTGTCATCACATACGTTCACTCTGCTCATATATTATTCTTTTTTCTTCTCTATCCATTCTGTGTAGATTATAAACCGTTTGGGGAGGGAGTATCTATTAATCTGAGTTTGAACAGCATTTAGCACTACTGGATTGTGCCCTTCTTGGTCAGTCCTGTAAAAAACACAATCAGTACTGAAAATCATAGTGCTGATTTTCCTGGATACAGCTCATAGGTGAAAGAGACCTGGGGTGAGCCTGAGATGCAAGAACCAAACACTCTGGGCTGAACAGCATATGAAGCTCACCAAATAGCACAGACAGTTATACTATTTGGCAACACAAAATTATGTTCCCTGGTACTTATTAAACTCATGTAACAGGCATAGTTCTCCTTATTTTTATTTATTCATTTTTTTACGTGTGTGCACTCACAAGGACACCCTGAAAGCATACCTTAAAAGGGTGGCATCAACCTTACAACCTAGGAAGTGCTGGCTGGTAACACAGGTCTCAATGGCACTGCACCAAGCTACAGCCCACTTTGAAGAGAACTGTCTTGCTTAGGAAATGAAGAAACAGCAGAGGAAGGGAAATGCACAACATCCTGGCCAAAAGCTGTGCTCTCCCCAAGGCCCCCCATGTCATATTTGTGGAAAAGCTTGAGAGCACGGATTGGACTCTTTAGCCATCTTAAAACTCACCAATAATTCCCCTCAGCAGACATCATCCTCATACTGAGGAATAGCTGAAGTTATTGCATAATTTAACTCCAAGCAAACACAAGCTCATAAAGAGATGCAATACTGCATTTAGAAAAGTTTTTAAATTCATCATCCATCTCTAAAGAAAAGTGTAGAAAGGAAACGAGTAACTTTGTTACTTTCCTAAAGATAGTCAAGATGATTCTTCCCAGAATTTGCTCCTATTTTATAAATAACATCCTTTCTCCTACTATAACTCATCTGTAACACCTGCTACCCACTTTGCTCAGGGATGTCTTCCCTGATTAACTTCAGGTGGTCACCTTTAGCACTGGAGAAACCTAGCCTCTCAGCAAGTACATCTTTACTTTCTTAAATGGTCATGTCTATGAGAAAGCAGGGTCTTTATCTCTGCTGAAAAATAAGAGGCATTCTTGTGCTACTGGCAGAATAATGCACCTCTAATAAGGTATAAACAAGATAAGATTAATAGTATGCATATAATTAAGCAAAATAAAGCTTGGGTTTGCAAATTCAGATAGGTCTAAACATAAACCCTTTTAAAGGAGTATCACTGGGCAGAATCCAGAATCACTGCATTAGTTAAAATTGTGCCAGCCTTTCTTCTATGAACACAGGTTTCTGGAGATTTACAATTGAGTTATACAAAAATTTGCTTTTAGGCTGACACATGATATAAAAAGTGTCAGCCAAGAGCACATTAAAAAGAAAATTTACAAAACAAAATCAACGTGTCAGCTTTTAAAGTTATATTAGCATTAAAAATACACACACACAAATCTTAGGACTTTTTCTACTTGTAAACACAAGGATGACTTGTACTTAAAAAGACATTATGATCTCAATCCAGTTTTTGGTAACACATGACAAAAATATCTACTGCTACCACAGATTGGCACATATCACTAGAACAAAATTCACATGGAAAACAATGGGGGAAAAGCATGGAAAATAAACTGCTTTTTATTCACCTGTGCAGAGTCTAACATGTGGGTAGGCTTTTATCATTTATACTTTTGGAGTACGTAGTCATTATTTTGACTTAATTAATGGAGTGTTTACATTTTACTTAAAAACATGAAGCAATACTCATTACATAAATAGTGCTTACCATATTAAGATTTATTCAAGAAATGGGAGATCTGTTCGCTGTTGTTATGGCATTTATTTCTACTAAAATCCCTTGATACAACCTTATATAATGTCTCATCCTCCCATTGTATAAATCTAACATATTTGAAGTTATAACACCCCCAATTTAAGACAAAACAAGCAGTCATACTCTTCTGCCCTCCTGCTTGCTTGCATTGCCCTTCCCTCAATCCCCTACAGTTTGTCTTTCTGGTAACATTATAATGGCATATAAATGCATGACACACCCTAGTATAAATTTCTGGTTATCCTTTTTAATAAAGAAGGTTTAGCAGGGATAAAAAAGGTTCAGAAACAAGCAATGAAAATGATTAAAGATCTGGAAAAAGACGACTTCTTTATTGGTAGAGAGAGAGAACAACTGATATGTGCAAAGAAAACACAAATACTAAAACAGATGTCAAAATGCCACAAAATAATACACAGGAGTGCTCAATCTATTTTTCCCAAGTACAGAAAGAAGAGAAACTCAATGAAATTGAAAGGCAATATATTTAAGTGATGCAAGAAAACTCTTTAAAAAAAAAATGAAGAGAACTCATGATGTAACTTGTTATGGCAACTTACTGGCATATCCTATCCTTGAAGCGAAGAGCTCAGAAGACATAAAAAGAAAGACTGGATATTAGGGGCTGTGCAAAGCTTCAGTAGTCAGTTCGATTTGGTGGAGATTTGGCCCAGTTCGGTGACCGAATCTCTGAATCTTAATCAAATTGAGAGACCAATTAAAAGCTCTGAATCGAATCGAAAGATTCTGAATTGATTCAGAAAAGATTCGGCCATACACTAAACAGGCAGCAGTCCTCCCCATGCTGGACATAGCTCCCTCCAGCTGGTAATTCTGCTGCGGTGGACAGAGGGTGGGAGGAAGGAAGGGGAGTGGCAGAGGGAGGATTGGGGCCGAGATAAGCTGCCCAGCCGGGGCAGAGGGCACAGGATTCAGGGAGGGGAGCAGGGGCTATGACCTGATGCCGCTTGCCCAGCCAAGGTGGTGGGGATGTGGGCGCAGCTCGTTCTGGGCAGAAGGGAGCAAGCAGCAGCCGGGCACAGCCCCTGCTCCCAGTGCTGCCACACCCACATCCCATGCTCCCCCCCCAACATCCCGTGCTCCCCCCACCCTGGCTGGGCAAGAGGTGGCAGCACCACCCCTGGGCAAGGGGTGGCAGGGCAGAGCCAGCGCAAAAGAGGCACAGGGGGGCAGGCACTTGTACTGCTTGCCCAGCTGAGGCAGGGGGGCAGGCGCTGCTGCTGCTTGCCCAGCTGGCACTGGGGGGCGTGAGATGCAGATGAGGCAGTGCTGGGAGCAGGGGCTATACCCTGCTGCTGCTTGCTCCCTTCCAGCCAGCACGAGTCGCATCTGCATCCCGCCTTCCCCCGCCCCCCCCGAGCTGGACAAGTGGCAGCAGAGCATAGCCCCCACTCCAAGGACTGCCGGACCCGCATCCCGTGGCCCCCCACCCTGGCTGGCCAGCTTGTCCCAGCCCTAATCACTCCGTCCCCCGTGCCCCTTCCCTTCCCCCCATCCCAAACCCCAACAAACTTACCAGCTGGAGGCAGCTGTGCCCAGTGTGGTAAGGACTGCTGCCTGTTTAGTATATGGCCAAATCTCCAAAGTGGTGCCAAATCTTCGGATCTGATTCAGCCGAATCGAATTGGGACAGTGATTTGAATCTCCGAATCAAATCACTATCCCTCCAAATCGGCCGAATCTGAATCCAAAGTGAATACTTGCCACTTTGCACAGGCCTACTGGATATTAAGAATGAGAACATCCAGTTACAGTAAGTCAATGTTAGTTTTTCAGAAGGCCCCTAAATAACACCACTCTGGGGCATATACCAGTTACTAATTGGATCTAGATAGAAAAGCCCTGTGATTTGATATACACTGTATATATTGTCCACTAGTTTTTGTACTTTCCATTGTAACCATGTAACAGGGGTGTAATTAGCAGTTTTTGTGCCCTGGCAGAGATTTCAGAGATTTTTTGGGGGCCGCCGGTGGGGGGGTGTTAAGTACCTGAGAGTAGCAGTGGAGAGATGGAAGGGAGGGTTGTAAGTGAAGGCAAGCACCACAGTCTTACCTGACCATAGCTGCTGCTGCTGTTGGAGTTAGCTTCTGGCAAGCTGCCTTGGGCCTGGGGGCAGGGCCAGCTTCTTCCATGCTACTTCACTGGGACTGGGACCAGCTTCCTGCATGCTGCCTTGCAACCCCAGGGCTGGGGTTGCTTCTGTGCACACTACCTGGCTGCAGCTGCAAGGATGCAGGCTAGTACCTGTGGCTGGTGCTTCCTTACCCCACCCTAGTTTTGCTATTATCTTGTACTAAGTACTGAAAGGCAGTATGCCTCTTTTGTATTTAGTTGAGTTGTACTCTCAAATCCAGTTTCTAGTGCCACATGACATATAAAAACACAGTACTAGAGTACATAGGCCACTAGTTTGAGTGGATACAGTAGTTATGTTGGTATAATGAGTATTCCAAGTCTAGCTACACCAGAGCCACCTTCCTGCTCTGTTAAATGTCTCTACAGATGCTGCGCATAACTAGAAGTGTGAAACATCAAAGTAATAAAATTGTCCGTGACTATTTTCTCCTTTTGTTCAGTTCATTTTATGCAGCATCTTTGCTGTCAGATGGTATTACAAAAACTCAGGTCTAACTGCTGTCCACAATCACCTTTTGTTTGTTTCTTTTGGGCTATAAACACATCATTTTGGAAGTGGGATCAGCTGTGCCAAGATGTTTCCTGGCATGGCTGATCTGCTTCACTGGCGTCTACCGATAATGCTGTGGCCCTTGTCCTGCAGGCTCAGCCCCCTGCTGCTCCCATGGCTTCAGGGGCCTGATGCTGCAGAACAATGGTCTCAGGTACTGTTCCCCAACTTGAGGCAAGTGTCTGCAAGCAAGGGAACCACTATGGGTCAGGGTGCAGCAGCCTATTATGTACAAGACTCCTGGGTGCATGTCAGCAAGTGGGGGACCCCTGACTTGCATGTCTGCAAGTCAGGGACTCCCAAGGGGGAAGTGAGGGGTGGTAGCAGGGGGATTCTCAGGACATCTGTCTGCAAAAACAGTAAAAAGAACTCCTGTGGCACACAGTAAGCACAGACATCCTCCTATTCAAGGGGTCACGAACTATAACTACCTTTGATTGTAGCAACATTTTAGGACATATGGAGGGCAAGAAAGGGCGAGGATGCCTGTAAACTCACAACTTGTGTCACCATTAAAATGTTTGTGGCGGCACATGGATGACATCTGTTTTCACTCTCAGATTGCTAGTCCTCAGGTTTCTTGTATGGTAGAGTACGTGTTTCAGATTATGTTTTCCTTCAAATAGTCAAAATGTATTTTTCTGGTTTTTGCAAGTTAATCTAATTTTATTTTTTGCTCTTGTTTCCAACACCATTCTTTCACCTTCCAATTTTCACATTCTCTCTGAATAATATCACACTGCTTACTCTCTCTCTTCCAGCTCTTAAAAATATTAAATAAGATTGGAGTCAATAAATCACAAGAGTACTGCATGTGTTGCTCTAATTTAACATTGTTTCTTGTTTCCCTGTTTACAACATTTCATCCATTTTTATTTTTGTGAAGTGTACAAAACAAAGCCAGGCTGATTAATAGGGGAATAAAATGTCTTGATATACACTATATCCGATACTTTAGTAAGTTTATATCTCTTCGGCATTCTGTTAATCCACTAGTTATAGAACTCTATTTTTGAAAAAGCAATAGTTTTTCTTACAAGATTTGTTTACTTATTGATCATAGCTCTGTTATCTTCTAATTAGTTTATTTTGCGGTACACAGGTACCTCCCTAGTTTTCCATGACTTTTCCGAAATAAATCCTCAGTGATTAAGAAAACATTTTAGATCATTTCCTTAAAATTACATGACTGATGGCAAAACAGATAAGCAATGTTGGAAAATACAGAATGATACAAATACCCCTTTTGTAGCTTTTCAAGACAGTTATTTTTTTTACAATTTCTCAATTGTCTGACTTTACTTTTCTACCTTGACCTTTTTTTGTTTTCTTTTTCTAAGTGAACTTCTCTCTTCTCTTTTCCTTAACATTTTCCCTCTGTTCTCATGCATTCCTTGCCATCTTTATTATCAAGGTAGTCTTGTTTTGCCTTCTCCCCGGTTTCCACTTGCAACAAAAGAGCTGGTTTCTTTTCATTTTAACCCTAGAGTTGCCATTGCTGTCTATTCTTACTATAGAAGAGCCTTATCTTCTCCTTGGAAAAGTCAAAATTCTGAATGGGCCAGCTAGGAAATTCTGGAAAAAAAAATCTTCAAAACGTCAATTATGTCCCAACTTATTTCCAAAGCTTAAATGGCACGACTTTCCATTAAGTATACTCTAAACAAATTAAACTAAGTTGTTTCTACTTAACAGCTTACATTATAGGAAAGATGCGAGATGAAAGATTTGTATGCCGGAAGAAAATCATGACAGAGGGAAAGCAGAAGCAGAGGAAAAGATGTAGAAGCAATGCTCCTGTCAACCTAATACATTCTCAGATCTTCTCACATCCGCAAGACTAATTTTCTGCCATGCCTGTTCCTCAGTTTCCTTTCTACATAGGAAGACAACTGGGTGTATTCTGACTTTGAGGGTCTCAGTACATACTATTTTTCATCCCCTCCATCTATTGAGGTATCCAGGAACTCCAGAGATTCTTGTAACACAAATAAAACTGAATAAAAAATTGCCTGGATCTACACACTGTTAAAATGTTGGATTGAAGCTGAAAAGAAGCAAATTATTAACTATGCAAAGGGAAGCCATATGCATTTGGGATCAGTTCTAGGTTTTTGCTGTCCAAGTGATTAACTTCTAAATTGTCCAAGAAATTGACACTGAAGACATATTTAATTTTTCTTGTTGTCTCTTTAGTCAAACCTTTATTTTTTTTTGCCAAAGTTTAAAAAAAGATGAGTATCTTTAGGCCTTTACAGGACATTTTGACATGAAGAGAACACACCTATTAATCTGGAAAAACTCTTAATGCATTGATAAAATATTAAGACAATCAGCTGCAGTCCTTTAGGCCACATTAATTTCAGAATGGACCAGTATGGAGAGGCAATATGCTACATTTTCCTGCACAATACATGCTCTCAAATAAGATATGCACCTTATTTTTGAAAGGCATAAAGAAAAAAGTTCTTTCCGTGAATATACTGGTAAGTATCAATAACCGAGTAGCAGCATGCTCTTTGTGCTGCCTCCTATGGAGCACAGGCAGTGTTACTTTTACTTTCCCTAGCAGATACTTACACTGCAGAAACTGCTATTACCCTGTTTCTTTGTTCATAATGTGTGCTTGTTTCCAGCAGCTGACTTTTTGAAAAAGGTGCATGTTATCTGCAAGAAAATATGGCATGTCCTATACAGCACCCAAAAACCCCCCCAAAAATTGGAGCTAGTAGCCAGTGCCTTCCTTCTTGCAATCTAAACATCCTCTAGTTTCACACAAGTATGTGCAAGGGGGGTGTTCCCACATTAAAATACAGTAAAAAGAAACTGGAAGATTCCCCATCTATTCACTGAAGCTTTATAGACTATTAAAGGCCAGCTACAATCTTCTCTAGCAAGCCAAATAAAGCACAACATATAAAGCAATTTTATGAAGCATAAAGCATAGGGTCTAAAGGAGTACTAAGGCTACTCTTTCTATGCTCATTATTCCACTGCCCTATATTCAGTCCCTGAATACAGAGGGAACAACTCAAAACATGAAGAGTAGTATTGACACAATAAGAAGAGATGAGGGTGAAGAAGAATAGCAGTTGTGTAAAAATTTACCTTAAATATACTCATTCAAGATCATTCCCAAAAGAAACACTAACTATGCTGTTAATGTGCATAAAATGGTACTGACATATTGCAAAACTCAGACTAATTTAATAACGCCTGATGTGCCTTACATCATGTTCGAATGATGTAATAATATGTTGCTAAATGAGTCACCTCACATTAGCTTCATGGCAATAGCATAGCTGATGGGCCATTAAAAAGAAACTGGTGTAGCAATATTACTGGAAACACTGATGGATCATTTTTCTATTGAATTTTTTTATTGATCCAAAATACAAAGCTTCTGGAGCAACCACCTTTATTACTGATAAGCGTAATTATTTATAAAACAGCAACCGCCATAAATAAGTTAAAAATCCATCTATCATTACAGCATAAAATATTGTATAATACAATATTTCACACTGACTGGGTAAAATGTAATTAGTCCATCACAGCATGTAGCTGCTTCCTGGTCATCTTTCAGCAATTATGTTTTATAGATTTATATACCTACCATCAATTTAGCCTTCCTTTAATGCTATTTTATGATGATTCGAATATCTTTTCTAAATCTCTGTGTAGTAACTTAGAGAAATATGAGGTTTAGCAAGACAGTGCTGTCCGCAAAAATATAAAGTTTAGAATTACAAAAAAAAAACCAATTTCCCTTCTTCATTTTGGTCAGTTCTATACTTGGATATCTAATATTTCGGATATCTAACATTTGGCTTTTTACCCACCTCTTACATCTTGAATATCATCAAGATTTGCAATTATTACCAATAGCATAGATGTAATGTATTTCAGAAAATCCAAAATCTGGCTTCATTTTCATTCATAACTGGCTAGAGAATTGAAGGACAGTTTATTATACTATTTTTTATATTCACAAAACAAATGTATGATTAAGAATAAGTCCAAATGTAACTGTGAACCTTAAAGTTGCATTGTTTATCACTTTGCCATTTATCTAAGTCATGTTATATAAAAAGAACAGTTTCAACTGCTCATTGTAGATACCAAAAAAGAAAATGAGTGAATGAATGTGTGGTGGCCTCCCACATTCCTTTACAACTATGATTGTGAATGCTTTGCTAGATTTTAACTCATTACACAGAACATAATCTCATTTCACTTACAAAACCTATGCTTTTCAGACTTACAACCATAAACTTAATGAAAAAATACTTTCTTCCTGAAAATAACTTACTGAAAAACATAAAAATAAAATCACTACTGTATCTACTCAAATCCAGTATTTTGACTTGAGACAAGCCCCCACCCAAATAATTAATTATATACACGGGAAATTTATAAAAGTTATAATTTTCCATGTATAGAATCTAACTATTGGAGGGCAGTCTTAAAATCTGTCCTCCCTCCCCCAACCGCTACAGTGGGACAAGCAGTGGAAGCGTGGCAGATGTCCTGACCCCTTGCTCCTTGTCCTCCCATACCTTGCTCCCTGACACTTGTCTCCCCCCACCACTTGTCCCTCGCACCCAAGGATCATGGCAGAAGGGTGGAAGTGAGCTGCTGCTGCCTCAACTGCTGTTATGTGGCTTGGTGGGACTGAAGCTACAACATGCTCCACACTCCTGCCTGGAGTGGGACCAGAGCTGCAATAGAGAGTAAGTGGTGATGAAAGCCAGAGGCAGCAGTGGGGATCAGGTTGTGGGTTGCAGAGGCATGCCAGGTAGCAACTGCTGCTCAAACTATGACCCCAAGCCTGGGTCGGGACTGGAGACCAAGCCAAAGCCACCACCTGTCACCCTACTTGAATATAACACAAGGAACTTTTTCCACCCCATGTTGAATGGAGGAAACCCCTCATCTTGGATTTGAGTAAACAAGGTATTTAACATTTGCATATAAATTACAACAAAACCCAATGCGACTTCACATAGGAAAATGTGATGGATAAACCCAAACTTAGGCCCCTGGTACATGTTCATTTAATGATGCAATGGGATCTGAACCCCATTCCCAATGATCATGCCTTAGACCAGTGGTTCTCAAGCGTTTTTTGTACCAGGACCCATTTGTAAACATTGATGTCCATTCCTGACCCAGTGCTCCTCATTCCCAACCCACTGTCCTCCACCCCCAGGACCCAGCCCAGCACTGTGTGGGGAGGGGGTGTGGGGCATGGGGGGCCCCCCAAGCAGCCTCTTGCAGGCTGGAACTCTGCCAGCCTGCAAGGGAAAAGCCACAGTTCCCCACGTTTTTCTCCTTTAAAGGAGAATGCGTGTTTAAAGTTTGTTCACAACCCCTTCATATGTTCTTGAGACTTACTTTTGGGTTGCAACCCATGGGTTGAGAAACGCTGCCTTAGACACCAAGTGGTTTGTTGGTGTGAAGCATAACAATTTATTCTGTTAGAATACATTTTCTGGATTCCCATTTAAAAGTTTCTTAGGTTTAAATGGATGTTCATTTGAGATTTATATGATATTTTCCAGAACAGGAAAAAAACTGCAGAGTAGGAAAAGTAAAGAAAATATCAGGAACCTATAAGAACAGGGAGGGAACATGCAGGGAAGCAAAGGTATGTCACTTAAACACTTGGACAAATAAAAGTTTGTGTGGTGTAAGAAATAGCTGAAGCCACACACAAAGCTCATTAGATTTGGGTAAACGGTATTTGTGATAAACTGCATAACAATATAGTTAATGGTACTAGAATTCAATAAAACAGACTATTGCTTTATTTGAAGAAATTCAAGCTCTCTCAGTAATAAATTTTATGAAGATAAATAATTCATAAAGATTCTTTAAAGATTCAGAGTAGAATTTTCAAAATCACTTAAGTGACTTATGCACTTAAAGGCCTAAGTTCTACTGATTTAGGAACCTGAGGGAACATATACACAAGACACTTTACTTGAGATTAAAACAAATTACTGCGCAGTAAGCATCACCATCTAAACGTGCACTTACTGCAGTAATTTGCTTTAAGTGTGAGTAAATTTGCTACATGTAAACAGAAGTAGTAAATGTATTCGCAATTACTTACTGCGCCGTAAAGCACCTGTAAACAGCTGACTGGGAGCAAACTTGCTTCTGGTCAGCCAGGCAGCAGAGGGCAAAAGATTGCTCCCTGCCCCCGGGAGCTGCCTGCTGCTGGGGACAATGTCCATGTGCCCCGGCAGCAGGGAGCTCCCAGCCCTGACTAGCTGATTTTGAACATGGAGCGGGGACTGGGAAGATTGCTCTGCCATCTCCAGCCTGTTCCCTGCCCACCTCCACAAAATGGGGGATGGGAACAGGCTCCCCAGCCTTTGCTCTGCAATTGTGGAGCGCAGGCTACGAACTATCCTAGTCTGGGCAGATTCCAGTCCCCTGCCCCAATCTGCCAGTAAGCCCCGGCTGGGCAGAGAATACCTGCCCAGCTGGGGGCTCTCTGCCCCACCAACGGATTGGGGCAGAGGACTGAAACCTGCCACTTCCCCCGCAGCTCTTTACAAGTCCCCAGTTCCCAGTTGGGGAGCCAGGGCCAAGATCTCCCTGCTGCTGGGGCAGGGGGATATTGTCCCTGCCCAGGCTCCAGTGGCAGAGCCCACCCCAACAGCAGGCAGTCCTCTGGGGCAGGGAGCTATCTCCCAGCCGCTGCCAGGAGACAGCTGTCTCCTGGCCCCATACTCCCTGCCAGCCCCTGGGCTAGCACCCAGGAGGAGCCTAAAACTCCCTGGCTGCCGCTGGGGCCCGGTGCAGGGCTGCAGGGGGCAGGAGCCGACTGCTGCCAGGAGCAGCAGATCTGCTCCCGCGTCCCTGCATGTGTAGATGCCTGCCTGGCGTGGGTTTACTCTAGATCAAATTACTTTAGACTAATTTACTCTAGAGTAAACCCACCCTGTAGTATTTGCATGTGTAGACTTGCCCTGAGTCACTTTTGAAAATGACAAATGCTTTTGAAAATTTCACCCATTGTTAAAATGGTAGCAATAGGAAATGTGTAAAGCTTTTACTATTTCTTCTGAACAAGTCTAATTCAAGCTCCCATCTAAAAGAGAACAGTCTACAATAACAATTTCCTCCCTTCTATTTACAGCATCAAAAGGGGACTATGGGAATCAAAAGGTTAGACTGTCAGAAAAAAATCCTTAACACAAAAATCTTTTTAACCAAACAAAAATTAGAGTGAATAAACTTTTGGCTCTAAAATAGTTCAATTAGTACAAATTAAAATGAAATGGAAAACTAGACTCATTACTAAGTGGGTGCACAGAAATATCTTACTTGAAGAGGAACAAAGTTAACTGCATTCCCACTGCAGAGTAAAGCACGGTTTTATGTAATGTTAGCATAAACCTGTTTTGCAACACAAAACATTAACATAAATGAAAGAGTAATGAGCAAATTAGCTTGCTTCCAAAGTAATGTCAAGCTCAAATTATTACATTTAAATTTTGTACCTACTGAATTATTTGAATAACACTGATAATGTTAATACAATTTTCCACTGTCTAGACTGGCAATAATGTGAAGTCCATAACTTGCATTTGAAGAGGTACTGCTGCTTTTTGTGAGAGTGAATATTAATGACAGCTCAGCAGTATAGATACAAATGGGTCTTTGTCTGTAACATCTGTGTTGCAGAGAAAGAGTAGAGGAAATAAGATGACCCTTACTTAATAAGGGAGGCAAAACTACAACCAGCGCTGCCACATGGTGCTGTCTGTTCATGCCTTACAAACTAGTATTTAAAGGCTCAGACAAGTGTCAAATCCAAGTGTTCATTTTTTTTTAAAGTTAGTTATTCCTGAAAAACCTAGTTCAAAGTGACCAGAATAGTCACTGTAAGAACAACTGGTTTTACTTTTGTGGAATAAGAATTCACTTTCATTCTTTCCTAATGCCAAAAGTGATTTTAACTGTTTTGGCCAAGTTTTGTTTGTCAGCAAGTTCTGTCAAGATGACACTGACATTTTCTCCAAAAAAACCCAAACAAAACAAAAACAAAAAACAGATTGCATACCTTTCCAGACAAGGACTAAAAGAACTGGCTTTAAAGGTTACAAAGCTCATAGGTAGAACGTAGAAAAAATACCTTCAGTTTAAATGGATTGTGTTAACGCTGTGAAATAGGAACACTCTTCTAAGTAAGCACCAAATTGGTTTATAGCAGGAAACAATCCAGAATTAAGTCGGGAGATATTAAGAAAAAAAAGTGCAGATTTCTGTTCTGGAGATTTATTATCCTCCTAAAAGTTACATATCACTATGCAAGAGAAATATATATGTATTAGCTAATAAATTTAAGTAAAACACTGATATTTTACATATAGAAAAAGTGACTTCTGAATTATAACTTAGAGTCACTATGAAAAAAATTGACCCCTGCAACCTCATGGGAAGGAAATTTCGAATAGAATGAGGGAAGTAAAGGAAGTAGCTTCTTTAAGGGCACTCCTCAACTCAGAAGCTGGGAGGCAGCAGTGAGAAGGGATCATCTGAATGGCTGGGCTCATATAAGACAGTTGCTCCTTGGTTTTAGCACTATATCAGGTCTATGGCAGGTACCATGCTAATCACCTTTCTTGGGCTGGGAAGCAGGTGTGGAACCCAGGTTCAGAAATTAAGTTTAAGTTCACATAAGTTCAGGCAGCACATGTCCAGAGCAGTTGGTCAGTCCATAGGAGATTCTGTTTCTTGCTAAACTGGAACAGGAAGTGAATTTAGGCAAAAGTATCCTTTAAAGCAGCTGGGGAACAGCACTTAGGGTGCCTGTACACAAGCAGAGAGGCTGCTCTGACACTATAATTACTCGAGACTGTGATTAATCAAGTCTGCTGGAGTGTGGCAATTACTGTGCTCTAGCAGCCTCCTGCATCTCGTGTATCAGCATCTCCATGTTTCAAAATAGCGGCAGGGGCACTTGAACTAAAGCTTGTTCTATGACCTTTAGTTCAAGCCCCCCTGCCTCCATTTTGAAGTGTGAGGATGCCAATATATGAGACGCTGCACCGCTCTAATTAAAGTGCCACCACCCTCACCCTCAGAGCAAATGTAAAAAAATATGCTTAGAGCTCCTAACCTCTGCAAAAACCTGCCTATACAACCCTTTACACCTCATTTGATGGGAAAATGACAACAGCCCTTTACCAGCTTGTACTGATTAACAAAGGAATCATGACCTTCATTGTTTGCGTTGTTGCTGCTAGATGGGATAAGTTCCTAAAGGGTTCAACTTTTCAGAAGGTGGGTGCTTAGCAAATGGGAGCTCTCAAAAAAGTCACTAGTTACTTTTAAAAACATTTAGTCCAAAACCAGAATTTCAGAAATGACAAGACAGAAAGCAGGGTACAGATGCACTTTACGGAATAACTGAATCAGAGACAGTGGCATACTGGCTGAATACAGAAAGTTGGTAAAGAAAATCAGCTCTTTTAATATAGGGCCTTTTTCTTCTAACCTAAACACAGAAGTTTGGTGGTGTATATAAAATGAGTCTGACTGTCTTATAGTTTAATTCCAGTAAACAATCAGTACTAGTTAGCAACTTTGCTGACACCCCTAGTAACGAGGCCAATAATGAAGAGGACAGGGAACCTAGTTCTAGGACAGGGGCAGGCAACTATTTCGGGCGGAGGGCTGCTTACCGAGGTTTGGCAAGCTATCAAGGGCTGCATGGGTAGCTCCCCCCACCCCCCCTTGACAGGTGCCCAACCCCCTGGTCGCCATCTTGGAGCTGGGTGTCCTGCCCCCTAACCACTGACCTTTGCCACCAGAAGTCCCTCCCTTTGCCCCTAGAAGTACTCCCTTTGCCCCTGGATGGCTTGCCAAACCTCAGCAAGGGGTTTTGCCATCTCTGAACTAGAAAAATACCAAACTATATTCTAAAAATGTATTATATTCAAACATGTACTACAACATTCATTAATTTTATTTCAAAAAATATTTTTGTCTTGATTTACACGCGCTTGTGTAGTGTACACAGAAGTGATAGTATAATAGCTTAAAATTAAGTCTTACTCTTGTATATTGGGGGGGACAGGGGATAGTTTTGTGGGTATGTGGGGAGGTGGGTATGGGTTTTGTGGGGGGCTGTGAGTGTGTGGGGGGGAAGGGTGGCTGGGGAGGGCCGTCACATATGTGGAGGGGGAGGGTTTGGCTTCAGCCCGCCCCCCATTTCCTGCAAGCCCAGCTTCTGTGCTCCTGCTGCTCTTGGCCCTAGGGCACCAGCGCAGGCCCAGTGCTCCCGCTCACTGCCACTTGCCCCCCATCTGCCCCTGCTGCCCTTCTCCTGCCACTTTCCTGTCTGTTCCTGCCATCACCCCCAGCCCCCCGCTGCTGCAGCACCATGTACCAGCTGCTCCTGCGGTCCTGGTGTTGCAGCTGGGAACCACATGGTGCTGGAGCGCTGTGGGCTGAGGGGGAGTGGGGAAATGGCTTTAGTAGGCAAGGGGAAGGGGCAGCAAGTGGGCACACAGAGCATAGCAACAGCTGGGCAGGAGCGTGGGGCTTACACCGAGGCCAGCGCCGGAAAGGCCCAGAGTGGGGTGGCAGGAGTGCGGGGCCTGGGCTGGCAGGGGCTCCATGGAGCTGAGCTGAGCTGGCTACCCCTCTCCCTGCTTGACCAGCACAGCCTGGCTCCACAGAGCCCCTGGTGCCCTGGGCTCCCCGCTCCTGCCACCCTGCTCTGGGCCTTGCCAGTGCTGGCCCCAGTATACCTGCGTGAGCCCCACGCTCCTGCCCGCTTGCTGCCCCTTCCCCCCCGCTTGCCGCTGCCGTTTCCCTGCCCTACGGCACCATGTGGTTCCTGGCTGCAGCACCGGGACCACAGGAGCCAGCCCCGCCAGCCCTGAGGACTGGAGCGATTCCTCACAGTCCTCCCCTGCCTCAGGATGGTGGGGGCTGGAGCAGGTGGGGCCGGGCCAGACTTGCTTCTGCAGCCACTTGATCCTACTGGTGGCTCCCCCTGGGTCCTACTGCCCCTGTCTCTTGTCATCTTTGACAGGCAGCCAAAGGCATATAAATATTAATTCTCTAAATTTTTTAGGGGCCCTGTGGGCCAGACTGAATGGCCTGGTGGGCCAGATCTGGCCTGAGGGCCATATTTTGCCCGCCCCTGTTCTAAGACCTGGCTGAGCCATGCTGCTGAATTACTGGTGAATCACATATCTAGCTCATGTAGTTCACAGTGACAATACCCCTTGTTTTGTTTAATGGAAGGGCTCAAGTCTCCAGAACTTTGGAACTAGTTCCCTTTCACAAAGTAGTGAAGTCTCCTTGCACACATAACAGGAAATATGGCTTGGTTTAACAGCACTAGTACTCCCAAATCTCAGTCCAGGGCAATGCAACCAGGTCATAATTCATCCTACAATTAAAATGAGATCTATTTAACCTGTTATTTTCTACATCTTCTCTAGCTAAGAACTATTTCTATTAGCCTAAAATGTTCACATTATAGGAAATAATTTATGAATAATGATTATTCAACTTCTTTGCAGTAACCACTATACTTACTTGACAACCTGGTAGTCCTGGGTCTCTGCCATAGAGTGGAAATGGACCTCTATCTGATGTTTTCCCTATAAAACAAAAGACAAAGTTTTTGAGATAAACTCATTTTGAACTGGTTAAACACCTTTCATAATTAAGTGTTTAGATGCTTATATTAAAAAAATCAAGTCAGTCAACATCACATTTAAACTTTGATTAATCAACAGAAATTAAATTGCAAGGACAGAAATAGGTTTGTTACATACATTTTTATATGATTAAATAGAACTCTTAAATCTAACAATATACTGTAACAGAATGAGGAATACCGTTGTGTACATTTATCAACCTGTTAAAATACAATGAATATCTCTAATGCTGGTGGTACCATTTCTTAAATGGGGCATCAGAAAGACTCCGCATGAGTTACAGCATGCAAGAAGATTTCATATAAAAGGTAATGCACAAACGTATTACTTAAGCTGCCAGAATCATGAACTAAAGAGATGACATTTGGATTAGTGTTAATGTGATGATTTTGCCCCCTGCTGGCCAAGTTTTTGAGAAATCAATCTCAGAAGAGGATTTCTACCCTGTTTCCCCAGCTAGTGATAAGGTACAACACAACAGCAAATGAAGAAAGAAAGAATGGGAAAATGGAGAACAATCATGAAAAAGTAATTCTGAAGAATCTAATCACTGCTACCTGTTGACAAAGTGAAGTCCACATTCAGCTGCTGAGAATATGGAGGGCACATACATGCTTATACACACACATTCAAGTTTATCAAAACTATCAAAACTAAAACTAAATAGCTCACATCAAGTTCTAGGTCTGAAAGGTTTGCCATACTGAATAAAGACTAGTTCAGGACTTCTCATTTAATCAGTCATTTGGCGAGATGAATCCGTATGGCCTTAAGACTATATAAACATTTGAAAGAAATGCCAAAACACAGTCAACTAAAGGACAGTGAGTGCATAGAGCAGAACATGTACTTTCACTGATGTTCTGTAACTCAGGACCAGCATAACAGGTTACTGATTTAGTAAATTTACATAAACTTTTCTACAACAAACATTAGCTATTCCAGCACACAATTTAAGTGATAAATATTATGGAATTTGTTTTAAATAGACCCTTCAGTTATTGGTAAAGACCTGGTGAAGTGGGAACAGAAAAATGTAAGGCAGCAAGCTTAGTTAAGGCATACAGGAAGCCAGCACTTGATGGTTCAATGCAATTCAGTTTAGTTCTCCATGAAACAAAAGTTTAGAACTATTTAGGACAGTTTCTCCTTAGAACTATAATATAGCCAATACTTAGTTATGCTGCCAAATTTTAACTTTAACAGAAAAATAATAATTTTTATACCATCATTTAATCAGTAACTGCTGGACACTCCTTCCTTTAAACCATTATCTAGGTAGCAAATCTAGTCATACAAAAAAGCTCAATTAATATACCAGGTTTCCCACTTGGCTATATTCTTCCATGGCTGTATCTGCAGGCAACATACACTAGGGTATGCTTACCATATAGGGAAGGTACTCTCTGATGTTGGGAGCTAGAGTCTGAGGGCATGAGTAGTAACAAGGTACTATAGGACTCCAAATTTCTTTCAGTAACTGCTACAGCAGGGGCAGGCAATTATTTTGGGCTTATTGAGTTTTGGAAAGCCATCGAGGGCTGCATGATAGGCAGCCAGGGGTAGATAAATATTAATTTTCTAAATTCTTTAGGGGCCCGCAGGCCAGATAGAATGGCCTGGCAGGCCACATCTGGCCCCCCGGCTGCATTTTGCCCACCCCTGTGCTAGAGAGACTCATTAATAGTTAGAAAGATGTTCCAGGACTACCTGTTACTACAGCTGCTTCCCTTTCAGTGATACAAAGGGTTGCTAAGGTGCTGAAGGGGCTTCCAGGGTCCAATTTGCCTATGATCCTCCCCCTTTCCTCCCTACCTACAATTCTCCTTTTATTCATATCCACAGAGTGGAAATGAGGGAGATGTGATGTGGAGGATAAAGTGAGAAGGCAAGTGATAGAGAGAAAGATAAAATATGGTTCAACTAAACCTTATATCTTTGATGCTTGACACAAAAATTTGGAAGGAACCTCCTGGGCCTTGTCTCCCCATGGAAAAGAATTAAAAAATCTGTTAAACAATATCACTAATCAGATAGTCACTTAATACAGAAAGAGCGGTAGTTAGCCTGAAGTTAATCAGAAGGCAAGGCAGAGTAGGGTGACCCCTGAAAAAGCTTATGCCTTTTAGAACAAGATAGTCTTTAAGATGTCACCCTGTCATGCCTTCTTCCTTAATATAAAAAGGAAAACAGCAACTACACACCTTCTCCAAGTGTGACAAACCATCTGATCATAAGTCTTAAGATACTAGGACCACTTATTTATTAAAACCTTAGAATAGTTGAAGGGTTTGAAAATGTAGGCGTGCTGACCCAGTAATCATTGAAAAAGATGCATGTTGTAATATCTTACAATAAATAAAAATATCCAAATTCTGTATCTGCATTATTTTTAAACATCTGAAGTAACTGCAATACTGGATTTAGAAAGGATGCATACAAACCTAAGTAATTCTCTCTTAGTAGCACAAAATCTTAAGCATTAGTTAACAGATGTGTGATATACAAAATAAAATGTAATAAAGAGCCATAGTTTTAGATCTATCACTGTTTTAAATGCCAAATCCTTCACTGGCTCAATTTTTGCCTATTAAGCAAAAATTTCATGATTATACAAATTGTCAGTAACTATTTAAAATAGGGAAAAAAAACCCAGCTCCTTTGGAAAACCATCTCTACCAGGCTATTATCATATTGGTTACAACAAATATTCAACTACAATTTGCTTGTAAAATGGTAGTGTTGCAGCAAAAGAGCAGGAAAAAAGTTAACATTTTTCTGCTGAAGCAATTTGCCTCTAACAACTATCAGGCACCAAACAACTAAAATACCTAGCGTGCAAAATTATTTGAAGTAGCATGAATCATGCTGTTCACATTAACCAGACTCAGCATTTTCTTTCCAGAAAATGAGACTCTTACACCAAATGATAAACAACTTAGACTAAAGTATGCAATATTCCAGGCAGGCTTTAAAACAAATATTCGTGTAAAAGTAAATTACACAAGCCAAAACAAAAAATGATCTCTGTGGCTTATGTAACAAATACATTGCTTGACACAATTAAGGCGATTATTTCACATATCTAACACTGTCGCTTTAAAAAGTACCGCAGACCCACAGAATCCCACACTACTGTAGAAAAACAAATTCACCAATACTTAGAAGAGATTTAAAAGTCAAAGCTGAAATGATATCACCTTAAAAATGCATCAGAAACTATGCAGTTCCTTAGTATGATAAAAATTTGGAGCAAATTCATGACAAACCTGTTCTCGAAAAGCCAGCGCTTTTATAAATGCTTAAAACAGATTGTACTGCTGTAGAACAGTGTTCAGGAGGATGCCTTTGAGGAGGTATTAGAAAAGTTTTTCTAGCAGGGGACTGGAATGACCTAGTTCAGGTCCAAGGAGACCAATATTAGGATCTGGTTGCTGTTGCCACTGCTACAGGTAAAGTCCCCAGCTCCAAGCCAGACGAAATGGCTCCGTAGGCCATGAGTTGCCAACTCCTGCTTTTGAGCCTATAAAGAATTTCACATGAAGACCATAATCACCAGTAGTGATGCCGAATGACATTTCCAAGATGCAGTAATTTCAGTAAATATTGGCTGCTATGGTCTGGTGGGGTACTACTGTAGTTATATAAAGAGTGGAAATCAAAAGCTTATTGTTCCAAATGGTGTTTAGACACCAATACTCTGAGGAATACCCCAACAGAAATGGAGAAAATATTTAGTAAGACTATAATCCATGTAGGAAGTGAGAGAGTGGCTGTGGATGGGCCGGTATTGACCTGGAAAGATGTGGACAGTGGGGTCCCCCAAGGCTCGGTCCTTGGACTTGTGCTATTCAATGTCTTCATCAGCGACTTGGATGAGGGCGTGGAGAGCACTTCGTCCAAATTCGCATTACATGAAATTATGAGATAAAGTAAACACACTAGTGGGAAGGGATTCAGGTGGACCTGGAAAGGTTGGAAAAATATAGAATAAGAATAGAAATAGAAAGAATAGAAATAGAAAGAATAGAAAGAATATTTCTATTCTTTCTATTCTATATAAGAATAGAAATTCTATTTCTATTCTTTCTATAGAAAGAATAGAAATAGAATATTCTATTTCTTATAGAAATATTCTTATTTCTATATAGAAAAGAATAGAATGCAGTTAAACAAAGACAAGTGCAAAGTGCTGCATCTAGGGAGAAGGAATCACCAACATACCTATAGGTTAGGGGATGACCAGAGGAGGGCCACTCATATGGTTAGAGGCCTGCGGGTAAGGCCTTACAAAGAAACTGAGGGACCTGGATCTCTTCAGCCTCCGCAAGAGAAAGCTGGGAGGGGATCTTGACGCTGTTTACAAATTCATTGGGGAAGGGGGGGGCGGCAGCAAGAAATACGAGATGCTCTGTTTACCAGGGCACCCCTGGTAAAACCAGGAACACCAGCCACAAACCATTCCTGGTAATAACCAGGAACAGCAGCCACAAACTGACGGAGAGCAGATTTAAGCTGGACAGCAGGAAGAACTTCTCTGTGATAAGCGTGGCCAGAATCTGAAATGGGTTCTCAAGGGAGGTGGTGCTCTTCCCTACCTTGGGGTCTTTAAGGGGAGACTGGACAAGCACCTAGCTGGGATCATATGACCCACCTAGCTTGGGTTATCTGACCCCAGCGCTCTTTCCTGCCCAGGGCAAGGGGTCGGACTTGATGATCTACTGAGGTCCCTTCCAACCCTAACAACTACGGAACTATGAAAGGTTGATAATCTCAGGTTCTAACATACCACAACCAACTTATACCCTTAACAAACAGTTATGGCCTACAACATGGTGTCTCACAGATGCCAGAGATTACTCATACATCCACTAAGATTTAACTCTTGGCATAACATACCTATACAAGGTCCTCTGGAGTAGCTGACACCCTGCTTATAAGCCATGTGGATCAACAAAATTCTTCAGTGATCAGGGCTACATACAAATGGCAAATATTACAAAACAATCCATTTTTATAATAATCACTACTGTCAATATGAAGCCACAAACTTTAGACAAGTTCACATAAGACCTATATTTTAGAAGTGGAACAACCCAGAAAGTCGAGGCATCTTTCGTGACCATGGCAGGATCTGGGAAATTCAGGAATTTGTCCCATAAGTTTTCAACACAATTTAAATTGCAAATATAATATTTGTATATACTAATAAGTGAATGTGCAATGTACCAAATTATGTTAGGACTGGTCTAAAATCAGTATTAAATGAATATTTCAGTAACCACTGTGGGTGATCTACTTAGATCACAGAAGATTTATTTCAACACTTTAAAATATTTGCATCCTGAATTCTGACACAAACAGATCTAAAAACATCTGATAATACCCTAGGACAGCAGTCAGAAACCTTTCCTGGAGGTGGGATGGAATGACACAACTTGCTTCAGAGGCAAGCTGGCGTTAGGACCAGGCTGCAGCTGCTGCTATCCTGCCATGACTTGGAAAATTCCCCTGCCCCTGAAACTTCCCAGCTCCACAGGCCAGATCTGGCTCATGGGCCATAAACCTTTGCTTTAGAACAGTGCTCACCAACACAAAGATCCTGATTTACAGGTAGATCCTGGAGCCCCTTTTAGTAGATCCTGGGCAGGGGGGGACAGCTGGGCATGCGCGAATATGCACACCCAGCATCAGCAGGTCAATCCGTGTGGGACAGAAGAGGGGGGGGCTAGGTCAAGGCCCTGCAATGAGCAGCTAACCATGCAGCCCAGCCAGAAGCAGGGGATGGTAAGTGGGGCCCCAGGCCGGATGAGTGGTGGGAGGACTGGAGCCCAGGGGGCTCCTCTAGGGGCGCAGTGGGCTCCCTCCCCATCTCTGTGGGAGTGGAGGTGGCATAGGCTGCTGCCACTGTGCCTCAAGTCCTGCTGCAGCTGGCCACAAGTGGGTGTGGCCCAGCTCAGCAGCGGGGACTCATGTGGGGGTGGCTCCAGTCCACCAAGGTCTGGGAAGATCTGGTCATCCAGGCGTGTGTGGGGAGGGGAGTTCCTGCTGCTGGGTACAGCCTGGCAGAGGCTCTGGGGGCCCATGCCCCTCACCTGTGCTTGGGGCACAGTGGGCAGCCAACAGCAGCAGCCACCTTGTCCTGAGCAGAGGTGGGGTGTTATGGGCCCCTGGGACCTCTACTGGGCTATGCCCAGTGGTGGAAGCCCTCTACCCACCACGTGCCACTGGACCACAGAGACTTCCAGACCTGGCCGAGCTGGGACCCAGCACCATGTTCTTCTGGCTGCTGGGCAGGCATGGCTCAGTGCAGCTGGGGCACAAAAGTGGGACTGGGCCCTGGCCTGGCCAGTTCTGGGACACACTACAGTCCAAAGGCGTGTGAGGCACAGGGCTGGGGGTAGGGTAGGGAAGGTGTGCTAGATCCTGGGGTGACCTTTAATTCCAAAAAGTGATCTTCACCATAAAAAGGTTGGAGACCACTGCTTTAGAAGAATTAAGTGAATATATAGGTTATGTATCTCAATAAAAAGTTTTCTTCAAGTACACATGTAATTCCCATTACAATAAGAAAAAAAAAAAATCACCATGAAGAAAAAGGTCAGCCAAAAGGCACAAAACATGGAATCAAATTAATTCACCACATAACGTAATAATTTAAAAATACATTTTCTGAAATGCAATTGATTCAATTCTGCATTGCCATTGGACAGAGCGATTTATGGAGCACCAACCTACAGACAAATTCCATCACCAGAAATACAAAGTCACTTTAGCACTAGAAGGGAAATTCCTAATTCCTAAAGGCTCATTACACAAATGTGTATTTTAAAAATTTCTTATCAAAATGGCATAAAGAGTACCCTAAACAAAGTACTATGATACTGTCAGGAATCAGAAGAAAACGAAGAAACATGGTCAATATAAAATGTAAATTACAATTACATATTGTACCCCTCCCCCAAGATTTGCTGAAGTTGCAAAGCCGAGAGTTCAAAAGATCGGAGATGCCAGCAATAATGCTGGTTTATGCAACCTTCATTTGTAGCCTTTTTGTATGATATGATATTGCCTGACTATATGATTGCATATTGCCTTCTCAGCAGGACCCCCACCTCCTTTAGTGCACTGCCTGGTGCTTGCTGCCCGGGTAGTCATTAATTATTATTGCTGGCTTTTTGGGGGTTTTTTTGTTTGTTTGTTTATCTGTATGGCACCTTGGGAAGTTGACCTGTGTTAACTACACTGATATATTCTTAATCTCAAGAAGTTGTCTATGGTGCTTGATGTTAATAATTTCATTGTCCCATTCAGGTTAAGAAACATGCCTTGTTAAGGGGGACAGAAAGGCCATTTAAAAAGAATGCAGATATTGTACTGAGTTGAAAAAGGGGAAGAGATAATCCAAGTAAGCACATGTATAAAACAGGGTCACTGAAAAAATCACCTTTAAAAGGTCTCAAGTACTTTTCTATTATCTATTTCACGAAACAGACATTTCTTGCACTATACCTCGGATATCGCTAATTCCGGACTCTGGAGCCTAGAAGAAAGTGAGCACCAGAAGTAAAAAAAAACAAAAACTAAACTAAAAAGCAAAAAAAAACCCTACCACCAGCCCAGTTCTGCAGCACGTGGTTCAGTTGCTCTGCCAGGGACAAGATTTTAGAGAGTCAAGACCCAAGGCTTATACAACTTTAAAAGTTAAGAGTTTGTAAAAAGAAGGGTTATGATGGAAAGTTCCTTGGCATTTTAGCCAGAGAAGGAATGGCTAGGCATCCACCACAACCATTTGGGTATTTTGGAACTGTTTGGCTTTAAAATTATAAAAGGAAAAAAAACAAACACAACAAAAAATAAACCCCAAAACCTGACAACTGTGTCGCTTGTGTTTTCTTTCTTATTTTTCCTTCAGACTGAATACAGCTCCAGAATATAGTTTTTCCTCTGAAGATTACCCTCATCCCCCTTAGTTTTGGTCTTCTTTTCAGTTGTTTCCCATTTCTTTCTTTGTCCATCTACTTATCTTCCTATATTGTTTTTACTTCCTCCCTGTCCCACATTTCCTTTAAGCCTTCCCCTCTGTGCTCTAGCTAGTAATCCTGCTGCAAAACTAACTTCTTTCAGTCAGCTGTCCACATATTAACACTTTTCCAATACTACTTTGTTCTTAACCTTAAAACGTAGTAGTTATATGCATTATATGCAACATTATGAATCACACTGCCACATTATAACCTTTTGCCTCCTTTCCTTGTCTTTTTCTGGTGTCATTTCCTGTATTTTATACAGCTGCCATTTATTCAATGACAAACTCCCCATTGCCTTCTGGTTTTCATTTATACAGGTTTGCAAGAACTTTATTGTAAGTTGCTAGAAAGAGACACCAGTCAGGTAAATAAAGTAATGTCATACTTCAACTCCTTTTTCTTCAGGTCCTGCTTTATCACTAAAGTCATTCAAAACAAGAGAAAAGTAATTACAAAAAAAAAACAAAAAAAAAAAACAAGCCTTGTCCAGGCATCAGTGGGAGGGAGAGGAAAAAAAGGTGGCAACTTCCTGCTAGGTTCTTCCATGCAGGAATGTCCAATAGGATCATACCCCAACCTTATTCTTGATGGTTTACCAGTCTCCACCTCTTTCCATCATATGCCTTGCCTGGAGAATGCCTCCTAATAACCTCTGCACTTAGAGGGGCTATACCCCATTTGAGAAGGATAGGCTGTGGCTGGTTTTGAATTTAGACCATAAATCTGTCCAGAATTACTTATAAATTATTTGAACCCTTCAATAATTTGGGACAAATTTTCGTTTGTGAAGAAAATGTCAAATTAAAAAAGTTTAATCTGGTTTCATAATAAAACTTCTACAAAAATATTCATTAACTAAGTCTGAAAACTAGAGAGCTTTGATAGGTAGAAGCCAAGTTAAGAAAAATAAATCTCACTAGAGAAATTAAACTTGGGGCATTTCATAATTTAGCAAACAAACAGCAATACATTGGACTAATTCTGGCACTAATGAGGTTTGAGTAAATAATGAAAGCGCTTTTTCTTTTAATTGTTTACTTAGCCCAAACGTGATATGATTATACCTTAATTTAGCCCTCAAACATTGTGCAAGTACTTATATACTAAAACAATAACTTTATGCTACCTATGAATATTTAACAGAACAGAATTAAAAGCAACAGGATGCAAAGTGAAAGACAAATTTAAAAGAAATCACAAAATTAGCCTAGTTGTGCATTACTAAAGAGAACGGTCTATGATACTGCTTTCCCATAGACTCAAAACAATGCTTAGCATATGAGAGGATGACAGATCTTAATTGTAGAGCAAATTACTTTAATTTTGGTGGAATTAACCCCTTTGTAGCCTATAGATCGTTTTCTATATTCCCCAAGTATTTATTTGGCTGGCAGTGTGGGAAGTGCCAACATTTTTTAGGCAAAGCAATGTTTATCACTTGATATGAATGGTATAGTGACCACAGCTGGCAGCTGCTCTATTTATCTGTCAGAGACAAAGTGTGACTACTCTACCCGTACAAAGAAAATTCTTTCAGTGAGTTCTGAGACATGTTTTTACATTCCTAATCATCCTTTCACTGCTCATAATATTTTTAACATGTCAACACTAATCTCAATCTAAATTAGACATAAAATATATTCCAGAGACAACCCCGAATATTTTTAAAGAAGTGGCATTTTATGTTTTTCATCTTGAATTTATACATTTCATATCAGGGAATCAACTCTATTTGGAAATATTTCATATAAACAGATGCCCATAAATCCAAGAGCTTTGCTGAAAACAGCTACCTAGTTGTCAATCTATATATAGATAAATCAATCTTTTTGGTGCAAGTTGGGGAAAAAAAACCTCTTTAATTACAAAATTTTAGGTACTTTAAAATAGCTTCCACATCCTAAGATTTTGAAACATTTCTAAAAAGAAAAGAATTACTATTGCAAGTCAAGTTGGTCCAGATAGTTTAATGTTAGAAATTATGTTCCAATATTTTTTCTACATTACTGTCCATTGTCTACCCCATTAAGTAAACTGTAAAAACTGGAACAGCGCTCTCTCTCTCTCTCTCACACACGCGCGCACGCGCGCACACACACACAGGTAAAAGAAAAGTATTTGGCAGTGGATTTAGTTATTGTTCTACAACACTAAATAATTTATTTCCATACTAAAACAAATGTGGAAATAAAATACCTGACTATCAAAGTTAATGACATGCCTTCTTAGCTGTTCCCAATAGAGCTCCTCTGTTTCTATTCATAACATTTTTATGGGGACCCCCCAATAAAATAAAATCAATACTTCCTTAGCCTGCTAATGTAACCTGCATTTTGCTTAAGACATGAAGATAGCTCTGCCCTTAATATTTGTCTTATGGAGATGGTGTGTCATATAATTGAATATAAAAAGATCGCTCACCAGCTGAAAGATCAGTTCTTCACCTTTAACTCATGCTTAGTCCTTGTTCCTCAATAAAGAATTTCACAACTGTTGCTTAGTATCTTCATCTGTTTCATATCTACACGCTGACTTTAATTTTTTAAGGGCACACAAAATATTACACATTGTCTTTAGTACAGTTTTCCTAAGCCTTGTCCAATCACATTTCTGCCCAAACTTATAGGAAAGTAATGAAAAAAAATCCAGTGAAGCACAGTTTGAAGAAAGCACTTTATATAAATGCCTTCCTATTTTCTTTGCCACAATTTGTTTAAGTGTTATTGGCTAACATTTGTGCCAAGCATGCTGCCGGCTACACTGAAGATGTTTAACTATCCAGTGCCAACAAGCGCAGCTGCTGGACTTGCTGCACCCTCCTCCTGTTCATTCCATGCCAAATTACTCACTCAGCTATGAATGATGAAGCATCAGCATAGGAAAATGCCAAGTGCAAGGGAGATTAGTGATAAAACAGAAGATCCCTACAGAGGTCAGTGATTAGCAGGTCCCTAGTAGTAATCGCTTTTCCAACCTAGCCCTTATCTCATCATATGCTCCATCTTAACTCAGAACAGTTTTCCTATGACAGGCATCAGAAACTGCAAGCAGCTTCCCAATCAATAATTCTTGAAGTCTTGCTAACACACCAAGAGCATCTTAGCCTTGATAACAACAGCAAGGCTTGGGTAGCATGAATTGTTTGCAAACTTTTAACAATCAGTTTTAAAATCTGATTAATAATTGAACATTCATACCTACTATAAAACTATTTATCACAAAACCTTCCAGGAAATCAGTTCTACAGATAAAAAAAAAAACAGTGGTGAAACCAGGGTGGGGCAAACATGGCAACTGCCCCAGGCACTGATTTGGAGAGGATGCAAAAAAAGGGGCTACTGCTGGCAGCCATGTGATCATATAGCAACTGGAAGTTACCACTGTCCCTGTGCCCCAATTGCCAAGCTACGTCCCTGCACTACTCTAAAAGCCTAACAGATTAACCAGGACCAACTATGCATACCTATTAAGTACTCTATGGGAAAATAGATGAGCAAGAATATGCTTGTCTAAATTATTCCTGAGGGAAACTGCAACAGGGAATATAATATGCAGACTCTGACCAGTTAAATCAGTGGTGCTCAACATTTTTGTCCCGCAGGCCAGATGGGCAGTACTTGGTTCATCCACAGGTGGGATCACACCTGTGGGCCCAATATGGCTGCATGGAGGAGGTTAAGGGACAACCTGATCCCCATCCAGCCACACGGGGATGGTGGGGGGGATAGAACCTGGCCTGGCCCCAATCTGACTGAGGAGGGGGAGAAGGGGGCATACCCTGGCTCTGATCTCTCCATGTGGGGGAAGGGGATGTGGCCCGGCCCCAAACCTGCCACACAGCTTAGGAATTGGGCAACCAGGAGGGAGGGGTGGGTGGCAGTATTAATTGCCACTGTTCTCCCATTGCCAAAATTTTCTGATCCATGGGGAGACCCACAGGTCAGAAGCTATAGCTCCTCAGGCTTGATTTGGCCTATAGGGCAGGGGTTGAGCACCCCTGAGCTAAACTATTTCCTGAGTAATTCCTGGAATGTTATCTTTCTACTGAATCAATTAAGCCAATTTCACAAAAATAATCTCCAGGGAAGTTTTATTTAATGTTAAATAACATTTTTAATAAACTGATTTGTTTCTTCACCCATTTCCTTGGGTCAAAATATTCAAGGGCCAGTAAAAGAGTTCTACCAGAACAATTTTAATGTTAAACTAGTAGAGAGGATTATTTCTATAGTTAAGGCACTGAATGGGAATCAAGAAATCAGACTTCAAATTCCTAATTTTGCCTCATATGACCTGTGCGACTTAGAGACAAGACACTTTAGTTTTCTACATCTCCATCCCTCATCTGTAAAATAGAAAAAAAAAACCCTTTCTTCTCTCCAACCCTATGTCTGTCTTATGTATTGAGGTTGAGAACTCTTCAGGGCACAGACTTCCTCTTATGTCTGTACACTGTCTAATGCACTGATACCCTATCCAGGCTGGTGCCTTTACATACAACTGTAATATAACTGCTACTACTATTGGCATCAAGAGTTCAGCTCTACATTACATCAGACACTAAATAATTGCCTTCTTTATTGTCATTTGCTACCAAAATCTGATCTGGTCTGTAGGAAACAATCATGTTCATGCTTTCAGGTTTTTAACCAAATTACTAGAATTCAAACAGTGACACACTGTCACACCCAATTCTTATAAATAAACTAAACAGTTGCAATGCAGATTAGAACACAGTCCGGTGAGAGGAAAATTGGCTTTTGGGATGCACCTAGAGAGTGGTGGTGGATGGGTCAGTTTCTACCTGGAGAAATGTGGGTAGTGGAATCCCCCAAGGCTCTGTCCTGGGACCGGTACTGTTCAATAGCTTCATTAGTGACTTGGATGAGGGAGTAGAAAGCACTCTGTCCAAGTCTGCAAACACCACCAAACTGGGTTACAAGCTGGTGTTGAGCGCAGGGAAAAGCGGCTCCTCCTCTGCCCTGTGCCCAGTGCCCCATGCTGCAGCTGCTCGCAGCCCACATGGGGATGCCTGTGCCTGCTCAGGACAGCCCCGTGTGGGGTGCAAGTGGCTGCAGCAGGGAGCGCCAGCCATGGCATGGGGGGAGGGGCCACTTTTCCCCACACTCAGCACCAACTGTTTCCCTGCCGGCGAGTAGGGGTCAGGGCCCCTGTACCACGGAGCTGGGGGGGAGGGGCCGCTGGAAGTGAGTGGGTTTGGGAGCCAGCAGAAGTGTGGGGCCTGCACCTGTGTCCCAGGGCCAGTGCCAGTGTGGCCCAGAGTAGGGTGGCACGAGTACAGGATCCTGTCCAGCAAGGGCTCTATGGAGCTGGGCCAGCTCCTCCCTCTCCCTGCTGGTGCAACCCAGCCTGGCTCCACAGACCCCTGACAGCCTGCGCTCTGCTCTGAGCCCCACTGGTACTGGCCCTGAGATATTGGTCCCAAGACAGTGACCAGGGGGCAGGGCACCTGCCAAGGGGCAGGGCTACCCATGTGGCCCTCAACAGCTTGCCAAAACTACGTAAGAAGCCCTCCGCCTGAAATAATTGCCCACCCCTGCTGTATAACAGCCCCATAGTAACCACGTGGCTGTACTCTGTTCACTAGTTCAAGTGCCTTCCCTGACACTTAAGTCCCTGATGATCTGCTTAAACACGTCTGAGCAGGTCTTAAAACAGTCACCATCTAAAACTAATTTTCCAAAATAGTCCTCTCTTGCTGAGGGAGACCATATCATACTGATCTGAGCAGGAAATATTCAGTCTCTATTAGCAGCAAATTTAAATAGTAATTTACCAGATATTCAACAAAGCTATATATAGTCAAACAGATCATGCCATTGGATATCACCTCTTTAAACAGGGCACATTTCAGACAGTAACAGCATACAGTATTGGCTCTTCAGATCAGATTATTCACAGTAAAAAAGTTACTTTGGGTCACTTCTAAAACAGTTTAAACCAGGCATTGCTCTATCTAAAGCCTATACAGCTCTTCTATTTATATATAAGGGAACATGATTTTACAAGTGAATGAACAGAGGAGAAGAAGAAAGAAACAAAAACAAAACTGCTGTTTCTCCTTTCCTTCTATTTACACACACACACACACTTTAAACATTAGACATTTCTAAATAGTTTTTTTCTAAAGTATGTGGGGAAAAATAAACTGTGATAGTGCTGTACAAAATATGTTACAAGAACCTGCTGA
>NW_005843130.1:20506-27577 GCF_000455745.1 Alligator sinensis | reverse complement strand
GCTGGGATTGTCTGAGCCCAGTACTTTTTTCTGCCACGGCAGGGGCTCAGACTTGATGATATGCTCAGGTCCCTTCCGACCCTACCAACTATGAAACTATGAAACTTGTCTGAATGACCTGTATAATTTATTTATGCTTCATCACCTGTAAGCAATGAGGTCGGAATCGCATACAGATAGAAGATTTATAAACCAACAGAGATTTTCTCGCTGTGATCCTTAGACTAGCAGCAGCTGCTGGACTGCACAGAGCTACCTTTCATGTGGTATTGTTTCTGTTTCCAGGTGTTAAAACATATTAAAAGACAACAGCAATCTGTCTAATATTTCCTTAAGTACTGGTATTTTTTTTAGAAGCAATTGTTCTAGTTGTAACAGGAAGTATGGGGTCATACATTTATAGTTAGGAAAGGGAAAGTTTCCTTAAGACACGCTGTAACAAACTGTGGTCCCCAATGTAAAAAAGTCTGAAAACTCCTGCAGGAGTCACAGCAGGCACACCATAGAAAGAATTGCCCAGAATATTTCTAGATTTATAACTTGAAGTAAATATGGAGAACCCTCAGCAGCTTAATACAAGTGAACTACTATTATGAGGCTTTTTTTCTTTATTATGTTGAGTTTTCACTGTATTGCATTTCAGGGCCTGCACAGGCAAGGAATGACATTCCTTGATAAAGGTTTTCTCTTGGGCTTGGTTTACCAACTTGGGCAATGTTAGGATGACACTAAGAGAGAGGTAGTTAGGCGGAGTCGTGTGAAGTCAGCAGAATTCTGTAAGGTGCATCTCTACCCTGCCTCCTCCTCCAAAGGAAGCTGAGTTCATGGGATTCAAAAACAGACAGAACCTCAGAAGGAGGGAGATGAGGTAAACCCTGGGGCACCACGAATAACAACTGCACAACAGGATCATCAAATGGGGTAAAGAGTTAGAGAATGACTGTGAATTAGACCAGTAATGCATCTGTGATCACAGCCTTAGGAACGGGCTTCTAACTGCTGCTCCTAGAAGGTCTAGAAATCAAAGTGGAGTAAAGGCTCTCGTGGGAACATCTGGATATAAGCCACAGATCCTACCACTTGTATCTGAGGTGAGACACACAGACGAGGAAGCAGACTGTATGGACCATGTATCCTTTAACAGGACAAAGCATGAATTACTGTGATTAGTAGAGATCTGTGTTCTCCATTTGCCATGGAAAAATGTGGTAAACCCAGATTTTCTTTTTTTTAAGGATGAAAACCTGGATTTTCTCCTTTAAAGGAGAAAAATGCAGGAAACGGCAGGTTTCCCCTTGTAGACTGGCAGAGTTCCAGACTGGGAGGGGTTGGGGGGGAAGGAGGAGGGTGGTAAGGCAGAGGACACCGTGTGCCTGTTCACACTCACACATGAACATGGCAGCCAGGTAGTCTAGAGAGGTAAGTCTAGAGGGTGGGGGGAATTGAAGCCCCACCAGTGAGGAAGGGAGGGAGTTTGGCAGGGCTGGGGCTGCTGCCCAGATGGAGTAGTGCATAAGGCTTGGGGCCAGGGTCTGGAACATCTGCAAAGAGGAAGCAAACTACCTCCATCCTGAGCAAATATGCAGCATTGTCCTGGATACTGTAGTTAAAAAAAAAAGCAGGATTGTGGTTTACCTAGGCTCAAAGATTTGCTAGAGTTTGACAGCTAAATTCTCAGAAGATTCAATCTGTATGGAACGTGCTCCAGCTAATGCAACAGAGGGCTAAAACTCTCCATGGAACTGCTCCTCCCAGTTTCCACTATGTCATCTGGTATTGGCACTGAGAGCAAGGAAACTCTCTTCTCAGGGTTCCCCATTCAATCTCAAGCAGCAAAATGGAGTACAATCAAATTGAAATGAAGAATGGTTAGGAGCCAGGTCTTTAAACTCTAAATAGGAGACAGGTTGAAACATCCATATATGAGTCAAGCTAAAGAAGGGTTTAAGCAGACAGATGCAGAAGTATCTTTAACCAATACAACTCATGCACGGGACAGTTAGATCTGTCCCACGAACCTCTTTTCAGGAGCCACATCAGAACTGAACTGAGAAACAGCTGCAGCAGAAAGGCATGCCTGCCTGCACAATTTAATGCAGGCAGGTGGACAAAGTTCTTTAGGTAAATCTGGTATCTTTTATTAGACCAACTAAATTAGTTGGAAAAATTTTTAACTGCTTGAGAACCACTGCACTAAACATTGAGCCCATACTGTGAACTATGATCTACAAAGCACTTTCTGCAGTCATGTGATACTGACTTCCTCATTCCCAGCTGTTCATACAAGTGTCTAGGGCTTTCATTGTGAAGGAGAGCCTTGAGGTTTTTAAATGCAACTCTAAAAAATGAGGGGCTAGCCAGCTGTCAGCCACAGACATAGGATAGATGCCTCAGGACCTGGGTAAAAGGAATTAAAGAAGCCAAACAAGTACATGTAAGGCAACATGAGTCAAGTGGAATGGAAATGTATGTGGAGAAGAAAACTAGCAATGAGGACACATGCAGGTGATAGAGGTAAAGGTGGAGGATACAGGGCTGTCACAGCATGAGTGAGCCAGGGCATGGGAAATTAGAAGAGAGAGACTGGATAGGAAACATTAATTTAATGGCAAGAAGTGGGCCACTTGTTTATTTTTTAGTAGACAAAACCAGTTACCACATTCATAGCAATGGAGAATACTTACTTTTCCAACGTTACTTTTCCATTCAAACAGTTGGGATAACTGAGGATACTATTCAACTGCAAATGGGAGGGGAACAGCCTCCCAACTAAAGGTGGTCTTTACTACAAGAAGATCACAAGAACCAACATCAAAGAGTCTGCTTAACTCTGAAAACTTCCATTACAGCTGGAAAAAAAAACACACAACAAAAAGCCTCTCATTTTTTTTAGATCAGTGCAGTTTACCTATGCGTAACTATTTCTGCATATTTCCCATGAACATTTGTTTGCTTTTAACTCCACAGCATTGCCAGAAAGCATACTGCAATAATCATATCTCAGTTTTCACAGAAATCAACTTTGAATTCACTACTGTATTTTCAACAAAAAGGTTTGCAAACTTATCCAATAAGGAAATGGAAATAATACCATGTGATTTACCTGACCAATTGCAACTAGCCAACACAGTGTGATTAGTATACTCTTTAAGAGCTCTGCAATCAGTTAACAGAGTTGGGAGGAGGGCAGGAGGATGGCAAATTAGAGAAAAATATGAAGTTGCAATCAGCTAACAAATATCCTGCAAGCAAAAAAAGATTAAACCCATTGTGTAAATTATTCATAGCAAGTTATTTGCTCATCTCTACCTAAAAAGCTCTTTTGGGACACAGGGAAGAAGTGCAACTGTATACCTCTGAATGGCCAACTCAATTCAAATACCATTTCCTCCCCGCTCCATTTCGGATACAAGCTGTTCACAGATACAACTACCAATGGTAGTTTGTATTTGGTACTGAGAGTATCAAAATACTGATTTGTTTATAAAACAATTTTCTTTAAGTTATGTCAGGAGTGCTAACGTTCTGCATATTTTAGCAAACCAAATATAATCATAATGTACTTCTACTTGCAAACTATAACTATCCAGGAACAAGACCACCAGGGACAAAAACATAATTAAAATGCTAATATATCTGACATGAAGAAAGAATGTTTGCTTAATGCATACCCAGGGGATATGTACCTGCAACAAAAGGTGCAAACTGCAAAAAAAAAGGGGGGGGGCCTATGGAACCTTTTGCAATATTCATACAATCAAGGACAAAGGGTCTTTTTAAACCACCTCATTAAGTAGGGGGAAACTGAAATCCGTGCAATACCAGAAAAGCCTTGCTATGTGAAGATATAAGCGAAGTCTCAATATGGCCGTGGACCCAGCTGCCAAGGTTGAAAGACATTTCTGTTGAAAATGCCCCGTATTCAGTACAAGAGTGGGGCATCATCCTCAACAATTAATACAAAGCCAAAAAAGACAAGCTATAAGATAGCCTGGATTTCTATGAAGTAAAACATGCTATGAGGAAAGTACCATTCTTCAATCCTGAAATTAAGCCCATTGGGTTCCCCAACAGTATCTCTACAAGAAGTTTAACTTTTTTATTATTATTTGTAAGCATTTTTGCTCTACATTTATTAACATGCAATACATATAAAGTGCAGCTATATTTTGGATTAGATTGTCCTATGTCCATGATGAGATGCCTGTCCTAAGAAATGACATCATCAGTCTTCTTAAATGTGGAAGAGAAAGTATGCGAGGTAAACTGGTGCACAGGTAGCCACAGCCACAAGGAGGTGACTGAGGAAATTCCTTTGTGATACCAGTCTCTGGGGGCAAGGGGGCAAAGTGAACATAAGAGAGACACTGGAGCCCCAAGGAACATGACCTGCTCTTACTGAAGAATAAAAAAAATAATATCTCAAAAGCCATGAACTATATCTTGGGCATTCCCTGCTTTCCTCCACCCATCCCAGGAATACCCCACCACTGGTTCCAGTGGCCTCCATATTTAAGGGCAGTTTGGAAATCCTTAAAAGGAAGGCTCAGAGAACTCCTAACGATGGATGGACCATTTATTAGATAGAAACATTAGAATAGTCAATGTTAATGCACAAGTATTAAAGAAGTATTCCTATATCTAAGGAAAAGTTAAAAAGTTACACCAAATAAGACTGATAAAATACTTTCCATTGAACAGTAAATCAGGAGGATTTATAAAAGGAGATACTAAGCCTAGGCATTTTTAAATCAACAGATCTAGAAACCTGGCATCCAAGAGTTTTGAGAGAGCTAGCTTAGGAACATTCTGAATCATTAATTCTGATTTTCAGCAAGCTTGAAATACTGGAGATGTTCCATAAACCCAGAATACTGTGACAATATTTAAAAAGAATATATGGGATGACCTGGTTAATTACACATTTCTTAGCCTCATATCAATACTAGGATAAATAATGGAACAGCTGATATGGCACTTGATTAATAAAGAATTAAAGGAAGGTAATGAAATGCATTTATGAAAAAGACTATTTTTAGATTACATTTGACAGATAACATTAATAGCACTGGTGTAACAGACTTCCGTAAGGAATTTATTTTGGTAACACAACATTAGGGTTGAGAAATTAAAGGAATACAAAAATCAACATAACACACTTTCACTGGTTTAAATAGCCATTTGGTAAGTCTCAAAACATAACTGTAAAAATGGAATCACTATACATATGCATTTATAGTTGCAACTGAAGGGATCTGTGATTGATCCTAAACTATTTTACATTGTTATCAATGACCTGGAAAACTAAAATCATTACTGTCTATAGATAACTGGAAAAGTGGTATTATAATAAAGACGACAGGTCACTGATACAGAGTAATCTACACTGCTTGGTAAACTGAGTGCAATAGTTACAGAATAGGAGACTGGCAGGGAAGAAGTGGTTCTGGAAAAGACTTGTAGTTTATGGCAAAATTTAAACTAGATAACTGTCAGAGTATTATGCACTCCTTGAATGTATAAATAGGGAACTCCTGAAGAGAAACAAGAAGGTTGTATTACCCCTGCTTTGCACCTGTACAGCTACTACTGAAATACTAGGTCCACTTTTAGCATCCAGAGTTTTATGATAAATTGCTGAAGGTTTAGAAAAGAGCTAATGAGAACTATTAAAGATTTGGAAAAATAACATACTGTAAAAAGTTTCCAGAAACTCAATTTGATTAGCTTAGCAAAGAGAAACTTAATAATGGGTTACTTTATCACAGTCCATAAATATCTACAGAGGAGTTAAAAATCATAATAGATGGCTCTTCAACCCAGCACACAGATATGTAACAAAATCCAGTGGCTAGAAATTGAAGATACATAAAACCTCATACCTTTTAACAGTTAGGGTCAGTAATTACTTGAAGAACAATGGTTGGGGTGGGTTTTTTTGTCATCAATGGAAACTTTTAAAAATCAAGATTAAGTGTTTTCCTAAAAACTATGCTCTGGTTCAAACAGGAATTAAGTTCTAAACCCTGAGTTATACAGGAGACCTAGATAATCAGATAACCACAGTGATTCTTTCTGGCCTTATATCTATGCATCTTTTTACCTGAATTCAAGAGGCAGATATTAGGATACTCACCAGTTTAGATACCCAATTCCAAATGATCAATTATAAAAGCACCTGTTGAGTTACCACCTGGATTCCCCTGGCCCCTCCCTAAATTTCTGGCACTAAAGTCAGCTAGGTACCTACATTTCTGCTGTTGGGCATACCACAACCAGCCAAATTTTGATGTCACAAAACTATCCAGTGATTATCTCACATGAAGAACATGACAGGGATCCACAAGCCTTAGCTGAGAGGCTAGATCCAGCAGACTTACTCAGAATGTGAGATGATGTGGAAAGTAGTAGGTCTGAAAAAGACTTATGGGTTCTGGCAAATATAAGTCAAACATAACTCTCAGGGCATTGCATCTGTGGTAGGGGAGCACCGATAGAGATTTTGGGGGCTGATACCAATAGCCAGTTTTTAAGGAGGCATATCTGCCGATAGCGATCCAATTCCCAATACAGATGCATGCGGCTGGTAAGTCTGTTGTGGTGGAAAGGGAGGCGGGAGGAAAGGAGTATGGGGGGCAGATCAAGGACCCTGTGGTAAGGGAGGAGTGGGACTGGGGCTGGGGCAGGTGCTGCCCAGACAGGGTGGGAGGGGGCATGGGACAGAACCACAACTCATCTGGAGGGGTGCGAGGCAGAGGGGGGCAGTTCCCACTGCTGCACACAGCCTAGGAGGGCATGGGGGGGTGTGCCCCCACAGATCTACACAGGCGGGGCAAGGGAAGTGCAGCTGTGGGTTGGGGCCAGGGCTGTACTCGGCTCTTTCCGGCACGCGGGGCAGCAGGGTTGGGCCGGGCTGCACTTGGAGCCAGTGCTGGGAGGGGGGCTATGGGCAGGGCTGCATCCACCCCAAGTTTTACCATAGCACCTCCCCGCAGCCTTCCTCCCAGCATCACTACCACCTGCTCCAAGCACAGCCCTGATCCAACCCCCCCCCCCCCATGCCAGGAAGAG
>NW_005843130.1:15705-20495 GCF_000455745.1 Alligator sinensis | reverse complement strand
CCCTACACAGATCCAAGGGGCACCCCCAACCCCCCAGGGTGCACTCAGTGGTGGGAGTTGATCCCCTCCCTGCAACCGCGAGATAAGCCATGACTCCGTCCCGCACTTCTCCCTGCCCTGGCTGGGCAGCACCTGCTCCAGCTCCGCTCCTCCCTCACAGCGGAAGCATTGATCTGCCCCCCCACGCCCCCACCTCCCCTTCCACCACAACAGACTTACCAGCTGCATGCAGCTGTATCGGAAATTGATTCGGTATCTCAGAGTTAAGCTTTTAAAGCAGGCCAGCCTTTTCAAACCAAAAAGCAAAATGGTGGTGGTGCCACTTCTTATAGCAGTGGGGGCCAACCTTTTTGGCAGGCCAACTCCCCCCACTGTGGTGAGGGAGGGGCAGGGGTGGGGGCAAGTGCTGCCCAGCCAGGGTGAGGCAGGGTGGGGACAGAGCCTTAGCTTGCTGGGGGAGTGGTTCCTGCCACTGCACGCACCCGGAGAAGACATATGGCCCCAGATCTGCACAGGGTGGGACAGGCAGCCTGCAGCTGTGGGTTGGAGCCAGGGCTGAGCTGGGCTCTTCTCAGCAGGGGCTGGGCTCGGGGCAGGGGAGTATCCTAAAGCAACCACCCCAAATTTTGCTGTAGACCTGCTCCCAGCACTGATGCAGTTGCCCACCCAGCGCAACCCCAGCTCTTCCTGGCATGTGGATGGAGGTGGAGCATTGAGCCAGAGCTGCGCTGGGAGGTTGTCAGGAGTGGGGCTATGACAAAATTTGGGGTGGCTGCCCCCCCTCTCCATAGCCCCTGCTCTGAGCCCAGCCCCCACCAATAAGAGCCCAGCACAGCCCCAGGTCCAGCCCACCCGCCCCTCCCTGCACAGATCCGGGGGCATATGACCCTCCCATGCTTTCCTGGGGTGCGCACAACAGCAGGAGCCCCCTCCCTCCCCCGATAAGACACAGTTCTGTCCTGTGCCCCACCCCACCACAGCTGGGTAGTGCCTGTCCATTCCCTCACCACGTGGGGCATTGATCTGCTCCCTCATGCCCCTTCCCTTCCCCCACAATGGATTTACCAGCTGCACGCAGCTCTCCACACTGCCAGGCTCTGCTCCTTTCTGCCTAACTACTATGCTGCAGCTGCGCCCATGCGCAAGCATTTATCAGCTGCATTGGGCCGACTTCCAATAGAGTCAATTTCCTTTATATCGGTACTGATCCGAAATTGGACCAATGCATCAGTGCTCCTCTACTACTTACCTTAATCAGAATCTCATTACTATAACCATCTGCTCTCATTTCAGTATATAGAATCTGCAAAAACAGTTGTAGTTTTTCAACTCTTTTCCCCCCCTCCCCACCCTCCATTCTATCTTCACTTTCCCTTTCTGGCTTTGAAAGATTTCTCCTTTTGAATATATAGAATCACAGAAATATAGGGCTAGAAGGGACTTTCAAAGGTCAATTAGTCCACCCTCCTGTTTATGAGGAAGTCTACCTAGACTAAACCTAAATCTAATCCAATGGTGCTCAATCATTTCCCCCCATGGGCCAGATGGACAGTGCCTGGTCATTCCGCAGGCCAGATCTGGCAAGTGGTCCCAATCCAGAGCCCAGGGAGGGCATGGTGGGCACCGTCTGGTCATGTAGAGAGGGCACAGCCCTAACCTGGCCTCACAGGGGGGAAGAGGACTTGGCCCAGCCCCAATCCAGATGTGGAGGGAGGGAGCACGGCCCATCTACGCCAGGGAAGGGGGTGCAGCCTAGCTCCAACTAGCTATGCAGGGTTTGGGAATTTGGCAGGGTGAGGAGGGTGGCCATATTAACAGCCACTTCTCCGCCACCACTAAAATTCCCCTGGCAGAGCTGGGCGGTACCCTGTGGGCTGTATTCTAAGCCTCCATGGACTGCATTTGTCCCATGGGCCAGAGGCTGAGTACCCCAGTATAATCTGTTCTTAAGTCTCTCATGATGGGAACTGCACAAGCTCCTTAGGTAACATGTTCCTGTGCTTAACTATCCTTATACATATTAGGAAAACATTTCTGACTGAGTTCTTTTTTATACAAATTAAATTGACTACTTCATCTCCTACACAGGGTGGACATAGAGAACAGCTTATAACTTTATGCACTTTTAACCTTGATGCTTGAAGCTTATAACCTTGATGACTTGTTATGTTTCCCCTCCATCTTCTCCTTTCTAGATTTAACTAAAACAGTTCTGTCAGTTTCTTTTCCTGGACCATACTTTCTATAATTCATCATTTTTTGTTGCTCTTCTCTAGACTTTCTCCAAATGGCCTTCATCTTGTGTAAAGTAGGGTGCCCAAAATTGGATGAAGTACTTCAGCTGGAGCCTTACTATTGCTATGTAGACTGGAAGGATTACTTTATATATCTTTCATATGATACTCCTGTCTAAACATCCCAGCATAATGCTTGCTTCTCTTATAACAGTGTAGCAGGACACTAAGGTGCCTGCTACTGAGAGAGCCCAGAAGACTCCTCAGGTGCTGGTTGCCATGGCAACGGGAGGCAGCAAACGACCCACACCTGCCAGCAGTCAGCTGGCTATAAGGGGCAAAGCCTGGCTCTTATGACGGGGGGAGCTGAGGCCAGAGACAGTTCCCTACCGGCATCTAAGGCAGAAGGAGCTCCCTGCCAGCCAGAGAGAGAGAAGCTCCTGAAGCAATGATGAGAGGAGAAGCCTGACTGCAGGTACCACTAGCAGAGTAAAGGGAGCAGCTCCAAGATGTCCGGGCAATGTAGTTACAGCCAGGTGGCTTATGTTTAAGTTGTAGCCAGGAGGCTCGAGTTTCTGTATAGTTTTGTTGTTTAACACCGGTGGTTTGGGTGAGGCTATAAGGGGATGGAGGAGGCCTCATAGGGGACTCACGGTAGAGTGAGGACCCCAGCCCCAGTGGGGGCACAGTTTGGGGGTACAGACCCCTGCTCCAAAGCAGAGCCCTGTGAGAGAGGGCAGCCTTGCAGAGGGAAGAGCCCGGTGAGAGAGGGCAGCCTTGCAGAGAAGGCCCCAGTGTGGGCGCAGAGAGTCCCAGGAGAGGGACAGCATTACGGAGAAGCCCCAGTGTGGGCGCGGAGAGCCCCAGTGAGAGGGGCAGCATTACGGAGAGGCCCCAGTGAGGGCCTGGAGAGCCCCAGGAGAGGGGCAGCATTACGGAGAAGCCCCAGTGAGAAGGGAAGCAGTACAGAGAAGGCCCTGGTGAGAAGGGTGGTGTACAGAGAAGGCCCACAAGGCTTAGATACGCAGGACACCCGGAGCAGGAGAACTGTGGCCAAGTGGAGGAGAGGTAGCCTCCCTATAAAAACACATATCATCAAAGTCGTGGCGGGCGAGAATAGGAGGGCGCAAGTCCGAAGCCTGGCACAGTAGAGGAGGCGGCAAGGGCTAGCACAGCGACCCTGCCGTCCCTCCTGTTACAAACAGTATGACATTATTGACTTGTGTTTAGTTTGTGGCCCTCTATGACGCCAGATCAGGGGCGACATGACACCTGAATGTCACCTGGGGTGACTAAAGTCTCAAACATCAGAAACACTCGGTCTGCTTAGGGGTAACACTGGACTATACACTTTGTCACAAAAAACACATACTAAAATACCAAAACCTAGGTCAGCACACAAAACAACTTTCTGTGTAAGCTTGCAAATTCCAAGTGGAAAGCACATCCATCCACCCTAGGCACTACTGCCTTAACACTTTGTTTCTCTGGGGCTAAATATGCCGGCACCATCTGGGGACACTCATGTCCCAGCAAACATATTGATACTGCCCTAAATGATATACGCAGAATTATAACATACTGCCCATCTCTGTTCCCTACCTATACACACTATCTGGCATGGTGCTCCCTCACATCAGAAGAAAGTAGCAGGTGACTGACTGGCAGGTCTAAGAGTCAGACAACTGCCACCCACTATATGGACATCAACCAGTGCACTGTCATCTCTCAATGAAAAATAGCTTTTTGTCCTCTACCACACCATTGACTACATCACCAGAATCAGCCAGAACTACCCTCTGGCAAAAAGAATAGGAGAAACTAGGAGGAGACAAAGCTGTTGAATGGAGACGGGGAGGAAGTGTTAGCATCCAGCTCCAGCTACAAATGGCATACATGGCAGAGCCTGAACAGATTGAGAGTGGGTCTCAGAAGATGCAACTCTCTCATGAAATCATAGGGCCTCTACGCAACTGACCAACATGTTCATCAGGAGAAGCAAACCATGGATCATCTCCTGAGATGCCCTGTAGCACCACAATGCACTGCCCAAGATCTGGCAATGCCAACACCAGAAGCAGTGACCTGTGTACAACATTGAGAATAGACCATATAGAAAGCCTGGATTGGAGATGCGATGAAGGCAGGGGGAAGGAAGCAAATTATGACCTGCAAGCAAGATTTGGCCCATGAGGCCATTCTATCTAGCCCATGGGGCCCCTCAAGAAGACAATTATTACAGGCCCACAGCTGCCCCTCTGAAAGCAGCCAGGAAGCATGGGCTTTCAGACATTGTGCACTGTAACCGGCCGTGACTGTCCGGTGCTCCACGCCTAGGTTTTTCTGGTTGCCCTGGGCCAACCACAGGCTTGCAGGCCAACAGTTTGTCCCGGCGCCAATTACCTGACCCACTGAAGCTTCTTTCCTGCTACGTCTTTGATGGAACCTCTCTCTGATGTTACACCCAGTTCAGTGGTGCTCAGCTACGGTCTCTTAGTAGCGTGAGGATTTGGGGGCTTCACCTCCCCTACACCCCACCTAGCGCCAACCTATTAT
>NW_005843130.1:0-15674 GCF_000455745.1 Alligator sinensis | reverse complement strand
CGGCATTCACGTTGGTCACCATCGTTGTTCTTCCTCCTCGGTCTTATCGTCGTTCTTCTTGACCCTCTCCCCAAGAGGGTTCCCACGTTCCCCCTACTGATGTCTGGGGGAACTCCCTTGACTCAATGGGTGGAGGTAGTTCCCCACATAGGAGTTGCCACCAGTGGTCATTTTTGGCTTTTTCACAGTTTGTCCCCCAGCCTGGCCTAGGCTGCCAGGGACTTCCTTCCAGTCCCTGCGTTGGACCAGAATCCGGGGCTTTTATCTGCGTCTCGCTGCCCCGGGCAGCGAATGAGTGCCAGCATGTGCTTACAAAGCGCCTCCAAGCTGGTGACAGCTTTTCTTCTTCAGCCTGCCCCTGGGCCCCAGCTGCTTTCGGCATGGGATGCCATCAGGTTGCAGGTAAGTTTTGCTGTGTGGTGGACTCACCACCACTGTCCCGTTCCCATGTCCCCAGGTGCTGTGGGACTGCCGGCATGGCTTTCCCACACCCACTGTCACTTTCCCACAGCCCTATGTGCTGTGGGGTTGCTGGTATTGCCGGCAACATGGCGATTCTGCCACGACTGCCATGTCCCCTGGTCTTGGCATCCGGCAGAGCCTCTGCCATCTTCAGTGGCAAGGGACTTTTGCCATTGCAGCCAGATCCCTGTGGCTTCGCGTTTCCCCTGCCCCTGCCACATGCACCATTGGACTAGCCTGGCTCTGTGCCTCTCTCTCTGTGGGGCTCCCAACACTCCAGCTGGAAGCCCCATGTGGAGACACAGAGCCAATCCAGCCCAATGGTGCATTACTCCCCACAGCTCCCTGCACTCCAGCCAGGAGCTGCGGGAAGCCTTACATCATCAGGCTGGGCAGGATCCAAGCCACCACATGGGGCTCTCAGCAGTACCCCCAGGAGCCATGTACAATCAGGCCCGGCCAGACTGGCTCTGTGCCAGAACATGGGGCTCCCAGCACAGCAGCCAGGAGCCACATGCTTTGGGGCTCAGCCAGGCAGGATCTGTGCCTACATGTGCAGTTCCCTGCTAATGTGCTGGAAGCCCCATGTGAAGGCACAGAGCCAGCCTGACCCAATGGTGCACGGCTCCTGCCTGCAACACTGGGGGCCCCACATGCTGTTTGGAGCTAGGCCCATCTGGTTTGAAGACGTGGGCCAGTGGGTCAGGTTGGGTCAGTTCTGTGCCACCATGTGCAGCTCCTGGTACTCAGCCAGAGCCACAGGTCACCAGGAGGCTCTGCCTGCTATAGGCCATGAGCACCCTAAGGACCTGCCACCTGCTGCTACTGCTGTCCCTGGCAGCAGGGGCTGTGCACCACAGGGGTGGGGGCAGGGCATGTGGCAGGGGATTCCATACCCACACAAATCCAACACTCCACCCACACCCCCTACACACATCCACACCCCATCACAACCCTGCCACACTCCCCCCACACCCCTTCACAAACCCCGCCACACACTCCAAAACCCCACGCACCCTCCCCCCCCACTACACTTCACAACCCCCCCCACACTCCAACACCCCTTCACAAATGCCACCCCCCAATCCCACAGCCCCCCCATTCTCACTCCACATATCCCCCACATACAATATACAAGAATAAAACTTAATTATGAGCTATTATGCAAACGCCTTTGTATACACTGCAAACGCACCTAAATCAGGACACAAATATTTTTTTAAATAAAATTAAAACACGTTATAGCAAATGTTTGATTTTTAGTATATATGATTTGCTTTTTTTCTGGTTCCAAGATGGCAACCCCACCTCCCAAAAGGAGTCCTTCCATGGACAAGGGCAGGGACTTCCAGTGGCAAAGGTCAAGGGTTAGGGGGTGGAACTTCCAGTCTCAAGATGGTGATCAAGGGGTGGGGCACCTGTCAAGGGGCGCAGCTACCCTTGCAGTTCTCGACAGTTCACCAAAAGTTATTAAGTGGCCTTCCAGCTGAAATAGTTGCCCACCCCTGCTCTAGATTCTTCCCTACAAAACTGCTGCTTAGCCATTTATTCCCCACTTGTACTTTTTCTAATATTTTAATTGTAGTACTTTCCACTTGTCATTACATTGAATCTATTTATTTCAGCCCACTTCTCCAATTTGCCAAGATCATTTCAAATTTTAAACTTATCCCCAAATTTTAAACTTATCCCCAAATGTTCTCCCCCTCTAAGCTTGTTATTATCTTAAGTGTACTTTCTAGTTCCTACACTGAGTAGGAACAAAGGGCATTTTTACATGTGCTCCAGGGTGGGGTGGGGGATAATTATAGCAGCTCTTGGGATCTGTTCTAATGAAAACACCCGCAGCATCTTGTGTATTCAGCACCCCACCTTTCAAAACAGTGGTGGGGGCTTTTGTTGAGCTTTAGTCAAAATGCCCCCTCTGCCATTCTGAAACGCAGGGTACTGAATACATGAGATGCTGCAGCATGCTGAAACGTTCTTATTAGAACGCTCCAGGAGACTTGCTGTGACTACATATCAAACCCCTCATTTACTGCTTTTATATCTATTAAGTTCATTTATATGTACAGAGACAGAAAAAAATGTTACAGAAAAGTCTTGAGGTAGATTAAATCATTGTACTTTTTTACGTTCTCAACTTTCAGGCTTATATTCATTGCATCTATTTTAAGAACTGCTTTGGAAGTGACTGATGTTTTATGTGCTGAATTGCTATTTTCCCAGATGAATAGAATATCCATTCTTTGGCTCACAGTTTCCATGACACTAAAAACAAAACATTCATCAGCAGCAACTTACTGTTTGATGGTAAATGCAGCTGCAGCTCACAACAGTTCACAACGTACCTCAACCCCCCTCTACTGAACAGAGGCACTCTATTTCCCCAAAGCAATTTTATTGTTTTACCAGCAAGCTTTTTACTGCCAAAGACCCAGACATTTAAAATCTGAATCCCATCCCCAAAACCCAGACTACAGCCAAAATGAAAGTTACTTAGTTGTATTAATAGATGTAGTTAAGTGAAGTCTGCAAGTTACTAATCTCCTGAAGTACACCATAATTAAGAAAAATTTTGTTAATTAAAATATTTATGAAGGCCCTTTTGATCCAAAAATATCAAAACATTTTTCAAACATCAATTAAACTGAAAATAGTCTTTAAAGTAAGTAAATGTTACTACCATTTCTCAGATGGGTAACAAGTCAAGTTTAAAAGACAGATTAAAGTCTTGCAAAAGGTCACAAAACAAAAGTCAAGAAAGAATTAGAAATAAAAGTTACTGAGTTGCAGCATGGCCTATTTCCCAAAGCTATTGGGAAGAGCATACAATACATTCAGAATTGAATTTATGAAGACACTATAACAAACAAACTTACAAGTCAGAAATTAAAAGATACCTCTTTGCAACACATGTAGGAACACACACCAAACTAGAGTTTCTACTTCTTTGCCTAGTCTAGACTTAAATGTATTTTACCAATAGTTTTGCCATTCTTCTGTTGAATTATTAAAATAAGGCTGTTCCATAAATTCCAAACCAACCATCTTTGACAAATTATAAAAACAAAATTATAAAAATATATTGAAGTAAGTTATAAAACTATAATTTGAAGTGGGTCCTAAAGAAACGATTAGAAAACTTTACATACTGCTAGACTGTATTAAAACTTATCTTAAATGAATGTTAAGGTCCTAGTTCAGTAATCAGCATTTGTGAATAATTTCAAGCATGAGGGTCAACTGAACTCAGCTACCCAGATGATTAAATTTATGTATATGCTCTGTATGTTACTGAATTGTGACCTAACTTAAAAAGCAACTTCCATTTTTCACTGCACAAACTTCTTTTGCTTATGCATTTTCGTTCAAATAAAACCTAGAGAACTTGTGCAAATTAGAAAAATGGCTTGTAACATTTCAAAAAACAATTTCTAGCTGTAAGAGAGAGGAAGGAACAATCTTTTGCCATTAAACAGTAAACTTAATATTTAAAAAAGATTATTAAATAAGTGTATTCTTAGAGTAGAGTTTTTGCCATAAAAACCCAGTCACTGTAGTCTTTAGATTGAATGAAGTGGGGAATTAGTGATGATGGGGTAAGGATAGAGTTTTGTTAAGGGACAAGATATAGTCATAAAACATGGAAAATTAATTATACAAGAAACCTGAACATAGTCTTTCCAACACCCTCTGCTGAAGGAAAAGGAGTTGGATGGTGTCTGTTGTGCAGGTCTATTTTCTACCTCTTCTTCCTCTTTAGCTTAAAAAAGGGGGTGGGGAGTAGACTCTCCTTTTTGACCGACACCGCCAAAAAGTCTAGTGACAGCTTCACCCCGCTCCCACCAAACTTGAGCAGCTGATGTACTGAGAGCTCCCCCTCCTGCTTCAAACTACTCTAACTGCTGTTGAGGGTCAAATAATCTTGTAATCTTGTAACAGTGGAAAGACCGATAGAACATCTCTGCTGCAGGAAGATAACTGGACAAACCTGACCTCAGGGCCCCAAACCTGAAGGTAGAGTAGAGTGAGCAGAACACCTAGTTGTGAGCATCTGTGTAGGCTGATTTAGGTATGAATAGTTCTTTTTATGCTTTGAGCATATAAGCAGGTGGGGAGGTTGCAAAATGGCATCAGAGCATGGCTGACTATTGTCCCTGATTAAGGAAGCAGAGCCTGAGTCACAAACCCACACATCTAAATATCAAAATAATGTCTTTAGCTGTCATAAAAGAGATTCTGTTCTTCTATGTCCAACCAAAACAAAGGTTAGGAAGGCTGTATTGAAATTAATGAATTTCTTCCTTGAAAGAAAACCCACAGACACAGATATACAAGTGCTGATACACTTCCACTACCCAAATTATGATCTAAAAATCATTCCCTGAAATCTACCCCAATACCAAAGAACACCCCCAAAAAACCCACAAAAACCTCACCCTCAAAACAATTTCACTTCCCATAAAATTCCTTCAAAATTAGGTAACTTTTTTCAGTAACCAGCATTAGTCAACAACTATAGTAATAACATTTACCACCAATACAGAAATACAACTACATGTTATTCTTTATATGTAAGCCTTCTGCTTCTTTTGGTTTGAGATAAGGCAGCCTTTCAGGCCAAAATGTCTATTTTATTGGCCTCTCTCTTAGGCGAATGGAAACAGAACTTTCCAAATGTTATACTTCAATCAACCAGTTCAGGTAGCCTAGATCAATATATACTGGTTCTTAAATGCTCTTCCTCTATATCAACATGTTTCAGACATGTCTGAGAGAGAAGCCTGCTAGAGCACCACAGGTCTTCATATTAGTACCAATGCAGCACTTACAAAATATCACAGAGCAGAACTACTCATGCTGATGAGTTCTTTTTATGCTTTGAGCATATAACCAGGTACAGAGGTTGTGAAATGTCCTCAGAGCATGGCCGACTATTGTCCCTAGTCAAGGAAGCAGAGCCTCACTACTCAACCTGCTTGCTTCCATTCACCTTTAGAATCTAGTTCTTCATTAGGAAAAAATTACAAGTTTTTTCTGCAGATGAAATCTCAGAGGTCTGCTTTCCTTGTGATGAAGCAAGGTCTTGTGAAAGAACAGATGTTCTACACAACTTAAGCTTTAGCTTCCCTGCCTGGCTGTGGAAATACTAGAGCAGAAAGACTACTGCACTTCTAACTGCTGGGGTTAACAACTGTCCAAGAGATATGCTCTTTTTTCAAAAGAAGGCTCAGGTGTAGCCTGTACCCACATTACCATTTCTATGTGGAAAAGTCTATGCTATTATTCTTCCACACTGATTCTCACACAATCAGTCTCACAAGCTATTACATCTACAACACATTGATGAAGAAATCTATTCACAATCCAGAACAGGTTTTGGATCCACAAACAAAATATCTCCATCTTGCATGACCGTCCCTCTAGAGACAGTGGCCATAGGCTTACTGTATTTACTCAAATCCAAGATGAGAGATCCCCACCCCCGTTCAACATGGGAGAAAAGAGCCCATCATCTCAAATCTGAGTACAAGTAGGGAAGGGGTCCAAGGTCAGTGCTGGAGTCGCAGTCGCTGCCCACTCCCCACACCGGCCCCCTCCAGACTATACTTCCCTCTGCTGCTTATCTTCTGCCTTGCAGCTCCAGCTGGAGCCCCACTCAGCTAGGGGAAGGGAGCATGGAACACATGATGCCTCCAGCCCCAGCCTGGCAACACAGCAGCAGTAGCAGCTCTAGTCCTGGCTCCAGGCCCAAGATTGAAGCTATTGCCACTGCAACAGTTGTTGCATGGCTGGGCGGGGACTGGAGGCAGCACATGCTCCATTCTCTCTGCCCCCTGGAGCAGGGCCCCAGCAGGAGGTAAAGCTGCAAGGGGAAGTTAAGCAGCATGGGGGCAGGCAGCAGGGCGGCACAGGGCAGGGAAATGAGCATGTGGGGTGGAGGACAGATGCCCAGGGGTACAAGCACCAGGGGACGGGAAGATGGTAGGGGATGCATCTATGGAGGAGGCAGGCAGGAGTTGGGGCATCTGCCCCTCTGCCGCTACTTGCCCTGCTGCAGTGGTTTCAGGAAGGGGAGGGATGAATTTAACACAACCCTCCAAATATTATATTTTAGACTTGGAAAATTATAACAGTTTTATAAATTTTCCATGTCTAGAATCTAATTATTGGGGGTGGGGGGAGGGGGTCATCTTAGATTAAAAGTAATCTTGGATTTGGGTAAATACAGTACATCTGTCCCTTTTAACCACCAAGTGTAATATGATCAGAAAATCCTACATATAGGATAGATTTTCCATATCCTTCCAGAAGACTGATTGCCACACAACCTTTATCATGTAATAGGTGTTATATTCTAAGCTGTTGCAGAAAGGGCTTTGAGGGGTTGCTGACTTGATGTAAAAAACAGACAATGATGTAAAAAAAGATGGATACTACTATAGCCAGCTTGCTCTAAATACTTTAGAATTTTTGAACCTGTCAAAAATAAACTTGCTTTTGCCCTGTTTACCTCTAAACAGTACTTTAAAGTATGACACATATTTAAAATGATTATTCCTGAGGCTTAGTGCAGCCTTATTTAAAGATGATAATCCAGTGTTTCCCCAATGAGTGGTCTGTGGACTACCCCACTGTGCTAGCTATCACGTATTACCAGTTCTCTTTTTGTCCAATAGCAATTCATGTTAATGGGGAATAAAAAGTGTGACAAGTATATTGAATGTTTTCCTAATATTATTTTTCCATGAAAACGACTTTTGTTTTTATAGTAGTTCAAATCTAGCTGAATGAGAAAGGATACAACTCATAAAACATGTTTTAAGTTATGACCACAACAGGTTCTCAAAAATTGAGAGAGTCCATCCTATTCTAATTCTATGCTACTGATAGGTAAAATAGTTTGTTTCTTGGGGGTTTTTTTAAGCTCCCTACTCTTGGAAATTCTGGTTAGGCAAAATCATGACACTTATATTTGCTGAATTTGGAATGCTACATTCTAAATGCTTTAAAAATGGATGACAAAAGAAACAGATCATTACAGCAGCAATTTCTATAGGTCTTCATATAACAAACCAGCATGAAAAGTTAATGGTATTTTAATTTCATTATGAAATTGGACTCTGCCTTCAAAAATCAATTTTGTTCTCTAGTTAATATTGGAATCAACCTTAAAAATTTTGCGACTCTTAAAACAGACACTACCTGCATTTTTCAGACACTCTTAACAGCACATTAGGCATTTGAGAGAATTATTATGGCGTTTTAGTTGCAATTTCTTTTTTAAATAAAAAAAATAAGACGCTCAAAGTAACATACAAAATCTAATTCTGGGCTGTTTCTGTTTTGCTGAGATTTGCCCAAGTGAAGATTGCTAAAAACAGGTTCATATATATTTTAAGGAGGCTCAAGATTAGAAGTAGAATCATATGAAGCTCCTCCTAATTTCTATCAAAATACCATAGTTCATTTGTATAAACAAAACCTATCCTTCCCAAAATTTACAGTAGGGCTTCCTGAATTACATGATAGATGTGTCAGTTTACCCTGTCTCAAACACCACACTTTCTAAAAGCAGGAGTGCTCAACCCCCAGCCTCCAGGGTCCCCCAGGGATCTAGAAATTTGGCAGAGGGAGCAGTGACTCCTACCACCAAATTTCTGGACCTGTGAAAAGCCCCAGGCTCTGCATGCTGGATTGGGCATTTGATTCCAACATGCAGGTCTATGTAAAGGCAGCACCTACCCCCAGGGCCCAATCCTAGCACTTGGGGGCAGTACTGGGCCCCAGGGCCCAATCCAGGGGCTCAGAGGCAGGAGGAGGTCATGCAGAGCTGTTTATGGCAGGGAAGGGATGGTGCTGTGCCCTAGGGCCCTATCTTGGCTCATGGGACTCAATCCAGCCTGCAGACTAGCTCTACCCTACTAACCTGGCCCGTGAGCCCAAAAGGTGAAGCACCACTGTTCTAAAGCAGTTAATTTACTATAACCACAGAACGTTTCCATGTTTCATATATAGACCGTTTTATTTAGAATAAAACTCCTAAGCCAAGAAGCAATTTAGGTGTCAGTTCAGCAAAGCTTTCAAATACATACTTAATTTTAGCTATTTGCCTGAAGATCCACTAACTTCAAAGCAACTTAAGCAGATGCCTTAGTAGTACATCACTCATACAAAATCTGCCATTCATCTTCCCCAAAGATGTCATCACCTCCTTCGCTTAGAGATGCTTTACCTTTAAAGCAATTAAAGAAAATGAAGTTCACCCACTGAAAACCACTGATAGAGTGTATAGGATTACTTTAGATAAACAAAGCCAGTTATAAAAAAGTCCAAAATTGGCGCTTAAATCCCCTGGACTGTTGTCATTTAAACACCTACAAGCAGTCTGACACTCACAGGTGCAGGCAACCCCAGTTCTCTTTGGAGTTTAGCAGAGCTACAAGCATTCAGCACGCTTAACACAACAATATAGCTCTTTTTAAAATCTTAAATATGTGTTTAAGGCCTTGATCCTGTAAACACTTACGTACATACTTAATGGGATTACTTGTGCTTAGACACTCACATACAAAAGCATTTGCAAAACTGAGGCCTAAATTTAGCAAACACTGATTGACAGGCATGTGCAAAGCAGCTAGTATTCGCTTTAGAATCGGATTTGGCCGATTCGGGGGACAGTGATTCGATTCAGTGATTTGAATCACTGTCCCAAATCAATTCAGAGATTCAACCACTGCCAAATTGGCTGAATCTCCAAATTGGCCCTATCCCCTGACCGGTCAAGGGCTGCCCCGCCCAGCCCTAGCTCTTTGGAAAAAAAAAAAAAAAAAACCCAATTCACTGGGTGCTGCCGGGTGGGGGCAATCCCCGCTGCCCCCCACTGCCCCACGCCATGTGGGGGGGCTCTGCACAAGCCCCCCAGACTCTCTGGTTCCTGCCCAGCAGGGGGTGATTTCTACTGCCCCCCACCCACACCATGTGGGGGGCTCTGCACGAGCCCCCCAAAGCCCCAAGGTCAGGGTTTGGGGAGTTGATTTTTTTCTTAAAGGGCCGGAGCTGGGCCTGGCAGGGCAGCCAAGGAGGGGGCTGGGGGAGCAGGCAGGGAATGGGGCCTGGCAGGAGTCCCCGCTACGGTCCCCATTCCCTGGCCCCTACTTACCAGCTCTGAGTCTGGCTCCAGCTCCCTGATGCAGCAAGCAGGGACTGCCCAAATCATCGAAATTCTCTGAATCTTTCAAATCAATTTGGAGAGCTTCAAATTGATTTGGACCTTTTTATTGGTCCTGATTCGATTCAGATTTGGAGATCCAGCCACCAAGTCAGGTTGAATCTCCTCTGAATCGAATCAGCACCCAAAGCTTCGCACAGCCCTAATGATTGACTGAAGAGCAGCACTCTGTAGAGAACGTCAGTTAAACTAATCTCTCTAACACACCAAAACAGACTTGTTTCTTTAGTACTTACCATTAGGCTCAAAACAATCTATCTAAGGTTAACTATTAAGTATAGATAATTTGATGCTTTGTACTCTTCTAGTAGTATAATATAAACATTTTATTTCCTTAAGCTATGAGGAGTCTAGAGGAAAATTTAAGTATGCCATAGGAGAGATACTAAAATGTCAGAACATCTGAAGAGTCGCTAGTAATTTTTATAATGCACAGATCATTATAATTAAGCAAAAACAGGGATGCCTTTTAACATTTTCCACTTTACAAAGCTTGGAGCACAATGACGTATTTCAACAGTTTGGATATAAACTAAAATATTCTTGTACATAAAAGTGAAATCATTTAAGTTTTCTTCTAAAAGCTAATGATCAATTTATGCCTAAGTAAGTGGTGACTTCAGGTAATGTTTCAGTGTATTCAGAAATAGCTCTTCCCCCACACATGCAGTTTCACATAGACCTCTCTCTCTCGAATAATAAATCCCATTCTTTGTTTACTACTTTTATTTCTTTAAAAATATGCCTTTTTCCAATTACAGGAAGGAAATAAAAAGAAATTCAACTCTTTTATGTAAAGTAAATCCATCTGGATGTTTGCTGCATCTTATATTATAAACTTGTGATCCCCAACCAGAATGAGTTATAGTGAAGCTGCAGGCAAAATTGTCTCCATATACCACAATCCATTATCCCTGTCAACTTAATGTTCCATGTTGAGCCATATGGCATGGGTACACATTCAACAAAGGAAATTCCTTAAACTTGTTACAATCAGCACTTGCAGTCATCCAAAAAACTGACATAAACAGCTTTATTGTGTTTTGTGCATTTCAGTTAATATCCTTGACAAAAACAGGAAATGGTGCAGGAAAAGGAGGAAGAAAATTGGGGAGTGAAGGTGCAGTAAATAAATAAGAGAGATACTGTACATTTTATAATTACACAACATTTTCCTTAGCAAGTGATTTTCACTAAAGCTGAAACCTCCTGACACTGAACCACTCATCAGTTATAAAAAAAAATCCTCTGTCAATATCCCATTTTGCATGCAAATAAATCCTAAAGCCTCAAAGCACCTGACTCATGTAAAACATTTGATTTAAAAAATTTAATCATTTCTAATTTTCATGTTTGTTTTTCTCCCTTCAGTTTTTGCATAATTATAAAAAAAATTTAACAGTGCTTCATTAACAATAAGGTAATTTAAATAAAGCATCTTTATATGCACTAACTGTAGGCCATAGATGAATTCAAGCATTCCCAGAAGCCTCTGGTACCTGGCACAACCCATCACATCAAGCCTAAGTCAAGGTACAAGTAGAGCAGAACTTCATTCCAGCCCCCGCAGTGACAACAATAAAACGCTGAGAAAACACACTATCAAATACTGAACTCAGCATCAATTTCTGTTAATTACAGCCTTGTCAGCAACGTGATTATTCAAACAGCTCATGCAAATGTTAATGAGTCCTTATTTGCATATTTATTTTTTCCTTTGTTGAAATGTCATTGATTATTACATTCTACAATGATGAATGCTGCTGATGATGTGCTCTGATATGTAATTAGTCATTAAGTGGAATGAATAGATCAATTATGAGAAAGGACTGAGATTAAGAAATATCAAACAAGACCGCCCAATGTAACTATACAATTTTTTTTTTTTTTTAAAGGAACTAAAATAATTTCTTGGCATTTAAACTGCAACATCAGTAGTTTTCAATAAATAAACTGCTACTTTTTTGAGGTTAAATGAGGTCTTAAAAATTCATCACGACTTTGATAATCCAATTACAATCATGGAAGGATTTTTTAAGATGCAAGAATTCCACATCAGAATAAAAACATACAGGATTTCTTTTATTTCAACAATGTCAAAAAATGCAAGGACTTAATAAGGCTATGCACATACAGGGTACAAAATAACTGGTCTTATAAATGCAAATAAGAGAAAGTGTGGCTTGAAATCCTGGTTTGTTTTAGCCTAAAAGACTTGTTTAGCCTTTTGCAACTCCTTGCTCTAACTACCCAGCCAACACTTGCTATTCGCAGATGAAGGGAAGAGGAGGGGGGGAAACAAAACACATTACTGCAGACCAGATGGGAACATTCCACATGACCAAACCAATCAATCACCTCGGTGGGGCGCAGGTGCAACACAGCCGTGTAGCAACACACCATTTCACAGTCTATCGGGCACAAACACATGGTCACCAATCAATGGCACCCTAAGGACCTGAAAGGGGGGAGGCTCTCTCGAGTCTTACTGGTCCATGCCTGATGACTTCATAATCACACATCATTTCATTCACTGGAGGATACAAACTAGCATTCTAATAACCTTCTACAGAAAATGGTCATGTTGTGCATATTAATAGAGTGCTGTTTATAGCACAGCAACTGACTTCATGCTGCAGCCTAGGCATAGCATGCAAGAATGAAACAACCTGAAGGCTAAAAACTTCTGTGTAAGGAAGGATATTCCATTCAGGCTAAGATCAATGACAACATTATTCATTTTGCTACATCAAAGTCTGTGTACGATGCTCGTACTTTACACAAAGCAACTGTTAAACAATAGGAAGCAAACTGAGATAAAGGACAAAGCAGGATGAAAATCAATTGAGGACTGTGGTTCTGTTAGTGATATACCTAAAATGAAAAAAGTATTACTAGATAAAATGCTGCCACAAATAGGACCATTATGAAAATCAAACTAAAATTATACTTAAGAAAGCACCTATCCACTCTCCAAAATTTCTTATTGCTCTTAACAGACATTTCGATTTCATTTTGAAATAATAGTACCAACCTTATGAATTATTCTATTTTATAAAAATCTGATGAAAAATTATACAGATGTTAAATGATCATGGTGATACTCAAGACAAATAGTTTAAAAATGGTTTGAGCAAAGCAACACTTTTCTGTCAAAGAAGGCAAGCAGGAAATATTCAGCAGCATTTAAGTTACCAATCAGTAAAAGCATAGCATCGCCCTGCTTTGAAAAAAAATAAAAGGATCTTCGCATATTCTAGCGGCATACAACTGTATGCCACAGTAACACAGATACCATTAGCTAGTTGTCTTGTTAAAAAGATATTTGAGGAAACAAACACAATAATCTTATCCTGTTTTTGTTTTATTAACACTGTGCCTTGAGGCTAAAGGTGAAGCTACAGCCTGCCTGCAGTGCAATGCATGGTAAAAAGTAGCAATCTTAAAAAGTGCTAGAATATTAAGCATATATTCCCATTTTTCTTAATTAACCTACAGGCTTGATTGGTATATGATGGTAAGACAAAGAATACTTTTATTCGAAAAAAGTCAGATATGTACATGAGCAGTAAGATTAAATGCAGCTAAATCATATAAAATTAACACCTAATTCAAAGATGTCAACCTTCATGCCTCTAGGCCTAAGTCACTAAGAACTACCTGGAGTCACGAAGTTTTTCTATCACCAAGCTGCTACATGGTTTTTTTTTAATGCAGTTCTGCAATCTCCCCTGAAGCACTCCATACTATTAAGGTATGACAATTTCTGTGTGCAAAATGACCTTAAACAAATCCATAAAGGAATTAAAACACTATTAAAATTAATTAAAGCATAAGGGAGTGTAATCTTCATGCTTTCCAGGGCAATACTGCCATGGGATGGCTTTGATTGTCATCCAAGTGAAAGCACCCCTCCAAATGCTCTCAGGCATAACCACGTCCTTTGAATTCAGAGTCTTATTATTTATTGCCAAGAAAGCATATTTACACAGATAACTTACCCAAAACCCATCTTTATGTTCTTCTTCATATAGTCAAATATCAGTCCTTTTTCAAATAGCCACTCCATGAGGTCTCTAACTGTTTCTGGTTTAGTGGCAAATGCAACGGTATAAAATAACGTAAAATCCTGTTTTATCATTTTAACTTTTAGATGCCACCCATAACAAGTGGCACTCATTTTCTAGAGAGATCAGGTGATCAACAAATGTTTAGCTGTGGAACGCTAAATTCTGCTTGCTCAGGACTGAAGTTTATCTGTCATCACGCCACAATGTGAATAACATAGTAGTAAGGAAACAAAAAAGAGACTACCTTGGGTATTTACAAAATGCCAACCACTGTAATATCTGGACATAATGGTGTTATGATTAGAATAACTTTTTAATCTTAATTTTAATCCTAATTCTTGCCATCCTTAGGTCCAGCCACTTACATTTGGACATTCCCTTTCTACCACCCTTCAGCATGGCTATCTAATCACCAGTACATGTTGACATCACATTTTGCGTTCTGGTAGGAAAGCTTTTACAGAAGGACAGCCATCAGAAGACAAGAATCTGAATGAGAGGTAATTTTTATTATTAAGAGAGTTGTATACATAAGCAATACTGTTTTTCAGTCTAATTTAAGTTAAATTTTATATCTTAAATGACAACTCCAGGGTAAACAACACAAGAACAGGTGCTTAGCAAACTTAAATGTGTTTCTCAAAAGTTAGTTGGAGTTGACAATAAATGCAAGAAAGAGAAATATACCATATTTACTTGCATACAACATGCCCCTTCCACAAAAAAATTAGCCCTCCAAAACTGGGATGCATGTTTTGAGCAGGGAAGCTGTTTTTTCTTCACTGGAATAGAAGCATGGCAAAATAGGAGGATGGAAACACTGCTGTAACATGGCGGCCATTCTTCTCTCTCTGGCACCCTCAGTGAGGGAAGGGGTAGAGTTCATCCTTCAGCATCAGAGTTCTAGTCTTAACCCTCTCTCAGTCATAGCTGCTGTAGTCAAGCTCCCCTGTAGTCACCATTCAGTCAGAACTGGAAAAAATATTTTTTCTTCATTCTGCCTTTCCAAAACAAGGTGCATGTCTTAATTTGGGGGCATGTAGTATGCAAGAAAATATGGTACTATAAACTCATTTTCTTTTGGCCTGCATAAAAAGGTGATTCTGTTTCAACAACAAACCAACAAAAAAGCAAGTGCTTGTACTAACAGTGTTGTTTGGTCTGCCTTCAGGGAAGCTAGTAGCGTAGAAAGAATCCCAACTTAATTAAGTTTCTAGCCCATTTCTCTGTAGGAGAGGGCTGGTCAGGAGGGGAAAGAAAACTTAGTAATTTCCCTTCCACCTCACATTTTCTCACATAAAACTTACATTAAATCAGACAATTAAACTTGGAATCTACCTAATACTCATTGTCAAAATCTTTGGATATCCCTGTATTATTGGTGTTAGATGGTGAACAGACACTTTGTTAAAAAGAAAGGAAAAGGCAAAATATTTTATATCTCCACCTAAAAATGTTACGGGCTATTAGTTACAACGAAACTGTCAACTCTCTGACGTAGGTCCTTCAACATGTTCCCAGAGTTATTCGGAGGAAGGCAGGCATCTTGCAAATTCTGGGAAAAATGAAGGAGACATTCTACCATCTTTCCTGAAAGTTACCTGTACACACTGCAACATATCCTCGTTTACTGATCCACAATGCAGTGCTCTATAATGAATACAGCATAGTCATCTGGGGATACATAGCTTCATATATGATGGCAGCTCATACCAGTGCAAATGCAGCAGTGTCAACATGCACAGCTGATTCAGTTACAGCAGTACAAGCAAGAAAAGAATGCCTCGTGTCTAAATCAGAGGTGCTCAACTTCCAGCCTGCTGGCCAGATACAGCCCATGGTACAGTGTCATCTGGCCCACAGGAGTTCCCACCGGTCCAAAAATTTGGTTGGGGGGGGGGGGGGGG
>NW_005843129.1:319870-341467 GCF_000455745.1 Alligator sinensis | reverse complement strand
TTCTTTTTTCTTTGCTTTGCTTCAGACTAAAGTACAGAAGTGGGCATTTTTTTCATATATTCGGTTCTATATATATATATATATATATATATATGCTCCTTCCCCAGGGCATCAAACTATTGGTACTGAACTTTGCATGAAATCCATGGAACGTGCAGTAATTTACACACCTTCTTTTGTTAATGTTTTCAATTCTACATCGTCATTGGCAAACTGCCCCTAACCTGTTTTTAAAGCTGGGTGAGAGTTGTTGACTGTTGAAGTACCCAGACAAGAAGGGATTAAGGCAGCTTCTGGTTCCTATGACCCTCAGGAGAGTCGGATAAGATGCAGAGAGAGAGGTACAGTAGCTGCTCCAAATGTGCAAACCTCCCTTGTCTTCAATGTAAGCAGCAAATACCGTAATAAATGGGGAGTGATGAGGCTTAAAAAGGAAGAAGAAGAGTAATATTCTTACAAATAGCAGTATCCTCCCCAGAGCATCACTGCATCTTGGAGAACTGTTGTTCTGGGAATAGTCCTGCTATTAGTACTAAAAATTAAGCAGTCTCACTAGATGTGGGTAACCATTTTTAAACTGTCAAAGTGTTTCATATACAGTATGGGTTTTCCAATTCCATTTCCTCATTAAACAAAGCCAGAAAAATGTTTGAAGTAATTAGTCTTTCTTCAGCTTTCTTTTCTTTTTTTTCCCCTAATTATACTAGTTCCCCTCCCCCAGTCCTTATGTATCAAAACCTTCCACTGGCTTCATTAGATCTGTGCAGAAATGTTGCAGAATAAAATGCTTTGTTTGAACAAGCCCTCGATCACCATTTTCCTTGTACACAACAGCAATAGCAGTTGCAAAACCTCCAGCCAATTTTGAATGATACTGGAACACAGGCACACTGAATTAAGAGTACTTACTTCTCACTACAACATCCTCATAACAGAATCCTTAGAATTGTTTTTCATCCGTATTCTGTAGACACGATACAGAAATGGCCACTGAAGTCTACAAGAATTCTAGGCATGCAGGTTTGGGCCCTTATATAACACACTGGTGTCAGGGTACAACTATCCACTGGTGACCCTTTCCTTCATGGGCTGCCTACATGTAACTCCCTCTTGAGATCAAATAGAGTTCTGTATGTGGAACACACCAAGGGCCACAATTACTGCAGAGATTGATGGGTATTGTACACACTTGCACACAAACTATTAAGCCTTTATTCCATTCTTACAAATTCTGCCATGCCCAGTTGTGACCTGATGAAGAGTGTCTTGCATTTGAAAGGTTGTCAACTTTATTCCAACCTTTCAATTGATCTGATTAAAAAAAAACCCCAAAATCTTGCCTTTCACACAACTGTACATGTGTAATAGTGAGTATAACTGCCACAACTGCACAGACAAATCAGAAATTATATGTACCGCCAGTTGGTTAGGTTGCTAAATATATCACTTGTACCTCGTAATAGTGTGCACAACTATAGGCACGTATTTGCACACCCATTTGGAGGGCATGAGTTGCAGGCCTTGTTAATAATTTGATCCTGTTGATTAAATGAGAGTAACACTTTCATCTGGCATTTTGTTACGTAGGGTGCCAATACATGTGCTCTGACGCATTCTGGTTACAATGCATCAGAGCAGACTCAATTAATTAATTAATTAATTAATTAATTAATTGAGTCTGCTCTGATGCATTGTAACCAGAATGCGTCAGAGCACATGTATTGGCACCCTACGTAACAAAATGCCAGATGAAAGTGTTACTCTCATTTAATCAACAGGATCAAATTATTAACAAGGCCTGCAACTCATGCCCTCCAAATGGGTGTGCAAATACGTGCCTATAGTTGTGCACACTATTACGAGGTACAAGTGATATATTTAGCAACCTAACCAACTGGCGGTACATATAATTTCTGATTTGTCTGTGCAGTTGTGGCAGTTATACTCACTATTACACATGTACAGTTGTGTGAAAGGCAAGATTTTGGGGTTTTTTTTTAATCAGATCAATTGAAAGGTTGGAATAAAGTTGACAACCTTTCAAATGCAAGACACTCTTCATCAGGTCACAACTGGGCATGGCAGAATTTGTAAGAATGGAATAAAGGCTTAATAGTTTGTGTGCAAGTGTGTACAATACCCATCAATCTCTGCAGTAATTGTGGCCCTTGGTGTGTTCCACATACAGAACTCTATTTGATCTCAAGAGGGAGTTACATGTAGGCAGCCCATGAAGGAAAGGGTCACCAGTGGATAGTTGTACCCTGACACCAGTGTGTTATATAAGGGCCCAAACCTGCATGCCTAGAATTCTTGTAGACTTCAGTGGCCATTTCTGTATCGTGTCTACAGAATACGGATGAAAAACAATTCTAAGGATTCTGTTATGAGGATGTTGTAGTGAGAAGTAAGTACTCTTAATTCAGTGTGCCTGTGTTCCAGTATCATTCAAAATTGGCTGGAGGTTTTGCAACTGCTATTGCTGTTGTGTACAAGGAAAATGGTGATCGAGGGCTTGTTCAAACAAAGCATTTTATTCTGCAACATTTCTGCACAGATCTAATGAAGCCAGTGGAAGGGTTTGATACATAAGGACTGGGGGGGGGGGACTAGGATAATTAGGGGAAAAAAAAGAAAAGAAAGCTGAAGAAAGACTAATTACTTCAAACATTTTTCTGGCTTTGTTTAATGAGGAAATGGAATTGGAAAACCCATACTGTATATGAAACACTTTGACAGTTTAAAAATGGTTACCCACATCTAGTGAGACTGCTTAATTTTTAGTACTAATAGCAGGACTATTCCCAGAACAACAGTTCTCCAAGATGCAGTGATGCTCTGGGGAGGATACTGCTATTTGTAAGAATATTACTCTTCTTCTTCCTTTTTAAGCCTCATCACTCCCCATTTATTACGGTATTTGCTGCTTACATTGAAGACAAGGGAGGTTTGCACATTTGGAGCAGCTACTGTACCTCTCTCTCTGCATCTTATCCGACTCTCCTGAGGGTCATAGGAACCAGAAGCTGCCTTAATCCCTTCTTGTCTGGGTACTTCAACAGTCAACAACTCTCACCCAGCTTTAAAAACAGGTTAGGGGCAGTTTGCCAATGACGATGTAGAATTGAAAACATTAACAAAAGAAGGTGTGTAAATTACTGCACGTTCCATGGATTTCATGCAAAGTTCAGTACCAATAGTTTGATGCCCTGGGGAAGGAGCATATATATATATATATATATATATATATAATGAAAACAGAGGCTCAGCTATATTCTCTGGCTAGACTATGTGGAAGAAAAGATGTACCGTATCAGTTAATCTGAACTACAGCTCCCATGGGCCAATGAATCACAGCAACATTGAACTGACCCCAAATGAAACACTGATTCTGAATTGAAAATTTTGATTCTAGGCCATCAAAATGTTATTGAATGAAAGTGCCACAACATAGTATTTTGACATTTTTTAATCAAAATCACTTAGAACACTTCAGTCCACAAATAAAATATTTATTTCAATTTTTCACCTTTCTTGTGAAAATAAAACATTCTACAAACTCTGAGCTTGTTTAGCTTTAAGCATCCTGAAGGACAGGTAAACAAAACTTTCAAGGATGATAAACAAATTCAATTGTGAAGGATGAAAACTGTTAACAAAAGGTGAGTGGCAGCAGAGCAAATACTGTGTTGATTGTACATTAAGCCTGACTTCACTTCAATTGCTATAAAAATGGTAACAAAATCAAGGTGCATCTTCAGACTTCTACATGAGGATAAATATTGTATTCTATGCTCACAATAACATTGTTTATTTTTCTTAAAATACTATCATTTTGACAAAGTCAAAAGACAAAGGGAAAGCACAGGTTTACACTATACTGTTCTACTTTCTTTTCCTCAACAGAGAAAGAAGTAACATAAAGGGTGTCTACATTTTGTTCCTAAATACTGTGTTTCACTGAGCATGTAGGACAACAAGGCTGCAAAGACAGGAGACATATATGTGTATGAGTTTCACTACAATCATTTTTTTTCTCCTGAAATTGTAAATAAAATTGTCTGTCTCCAAGCCAGACAGAGTTTTGCATGCCTCACACTTCTTCCTGAGTGCTCAGCCAATCTAAACTTCATAAGTACTGGCAGGGAAGTTAGAACAGAAAGGAATAAAAGAAAACCTTATGAAATGTGTAGGTGATATATATGACATAGGGATCAGTCATAGTTGCATCTGATTTGTTGTACCACTTCAGCAAAAAGAGCATTATTCCAGCTTAATTATTTATGGAATCATCAGGTAAAATAGTATATGGTGTATTATGGTGTATTTTGCAGAAGTAAAAGGATAGCTAGGAGGCAAATGTTTGTCAGTTTTAAAGGCTGTGAACATTCAGCTGTTTGCTATCTGTTAAATAAGAATCTGTCTTAAGGAGTGTGGAGAAAGGGAGAGGTCCATAAAGGAAGGGCTTATAAAGTTCTCTCTGACTAAACTCTATTAACAGAAAAAAAAAAGGTCAATGGATTGAGAATTTGCAGAACTCAAGGAACTGAATATTTTAGACCTTGATAATAATAATTTTGTCACTTTGGTTCTTGGTTCACATCCTATCTAGATACAAATCCAAGCAACTAGTCAACCATTAAGCAAATGACTTAAATGATGCTATTTGTACAGATCCATTAACTGTTGCTTTCATAGGCTGAAGAATTTGGATAAGGATTAAGTGACTCTCTAGTTCTTGCCATATGTTGAAGAAATCCAGGTTATAAACACTGCATATTAGACCATACTCCAAACTCAGATAATCATCTCAGGAAAAACAGCATATGTGTCTGTGTGCATGCACACTATGTGTTACTGCTATGCTGAAGCCTTAACTTAGAATGTTTATTGGCATCAGAGATGTGAAAATATGTACAGAAGTAAGTACTGTGTGACTTTGCTATTCACCATTTTTTAAAGTCACTTAAAAGATTCCACATACTGTTTATATGGTCTTTTGGTGTGCATTGCATGTTTATTTATTAACCAGTTGTAGGGCACTTTTTTGATGTTGTCTGAAGTTGTTACCAAGATCTACGTTTAGGTCTTAACATGAGCCAAGGGGTTTGGCACACTGAGTGATGATTTCCAAAACATAGGGAAAAGTAATAACAGTTTTACATAGTTTATATCTTAACATGGTTTATATCTTACCATGGCTATTACACAAGAGTATGAAAATATTTTAGTGTCAGTGGAAAAGCCTTAAAATCAGTCATCTACAATCATTTACTGCAAGATGATATATCTTCAGTTAAGTCAGAAGACTCTGCTATACCTGTATAACAAATGTCTTTTTATTGATGCAAAACAAAAATATTAGTGTTCAGGGAAGGTAATATTAAGTTCTGTTTTAAACAAGGGTTTTAAAGAGTTTCTGGTAGCTTTAGTATGAGCATCAGTAGTGGCAACTTTCCCAGTATTTTCATATTTAAATCTAGGTATATAAGCAGACAAAGTTCTTTAGGTAAATTTTATATCTTCTATTACACCATCTCAAATAATTGGAAAAATTCTTCTTTGCAAGATTTCAGGTACAACTACCCTTTGTCAGGCAGAGAAAACATCTGTAGATGGTCTCTGCTCTTCTTGGATGGAGTAGTAAAGCAGCCAGAGGCTAGTGTGTATGCAAGAAAGCTAACCAGTTAAAATGTAAATTCAGGTGGTCAATAGGTAAGAGAAGGTAATTGTACCCAAAAGCTTGTAAAAACATTTTTTCCAACTATTTGATTTGGTCTTGTGGGCCACGATTCCCGGATGGTCCTTGGGAAACGGCCGCAGTTGTGTGTCGAGTGGGGCACCGTGTGGTGACCAACCGAGACACGCTCGGGGATGCCAAGTGCCGGAGGGAGATAAACACCACAGACAATAAGGTATGAAATAAAGTTTGGTATTTACTTACAGAACTGTCGACACAACTTGAAGGGTGATATAACTTGGAGGTGATGAACTATATACAGCAACAAGGGATAAGCGATGGGTGACGGGTGGAGACTGCAGTATACAAGTACAATGTCTGGTTAGGACAAAGTACAGTGCATTCCGGATTTAGCGACGCAGTAAACTATAATGCTCACAGCGACCGGAGCAGCTTCTGCTATAGACCTAGGGGTCTGGCCAGGCCCCAAGACAGGTGATTAATCCGTCCTGAGAGTCAGAGCCTGGGGACCTGGTGCCGAGGCGTGCAGTCCCCTATATAACTTTTTCGGCCAATCAGGAAGCTCCCCTGATGGTACATTCTGGAACCCATGGACATGCTGGCCAGCCAGCCATGCCCATTAGGTGGTCTTTGATTGGCTAGACCACAGGTGATCACGCCCTGATCACGCATCGCTCGCATGTTGGGTCAAATTGCTGATGCACTCCCCCACCGCATCACTATTTACAATGGTTTTATTGACAGGTCTAATAAAAGATACCAGATTTGCCCGAAGAACATTGTCTTCCTATGTCCTTAGACCAACAGAGCTTCAACCTACACCCCTGAATCTAGGTATATGACAGTCTGGTAGTAGGAGGGAGCCATTGATCTTTTGGGATCATGGTATATGCATGAGAAGTCACCAGGACACACAAACCTAGGAAAGAGTATGGAAGAGTGGGGGCTGCCCAGACCTTCCATTCCCTCTTTAGACCATTAAGACAGTATCCAAAGGCTAGACCCATTCCAGACGTTCCATGCCTTGATGGTTGTAGTTACATGCATGCCTGGGAATCAAACTCAGGTCTACCACATGACAGATAAGGATTCTATCACTGAACCACAACAGCAGATATATGACAGTATAACTTTTTAATAAATGATACAATCCCATGACTGAATACAATGGGACTAATCGTGTAGTATATAAAATATCTAAGAGCAATAACTGACTAATCGGGCAGGTGGAAGAAACATAAATTAAAGTTCCAAATAGTAAAACACACATCCTGCAAAATATTGTTCAATGCTACTTTTTCAATTAAAATGTTTTTGTACCATGGTCAGATCATTAAATTCCAATTATAACTTGCCAGACACTGTGTCCATCTGGAATTATAAATTATTAAGAAAATAAGTTTCATGATATTATGAACAATATTAAAAGTTAATATTTGAAATTACTGAAAAGAGCCCATGCCTTCATTTTTTAAGGCAAAAATCAGTCTGTAATATACAGTTACCACAGGGAACACATGATAACCACTGCTATAAAGGTGAGGAATGCACAAATTCAGATTAACACTTGAGAACATAGGTCTGAAGCACTCAGAGCTGCATCTGAAGTCACAGGAAGATGTACTAAGAACATATGGAGTACTTTATTTCTCTGTACTGCTAAGTATTCTGAAAAGTCAGGGCCCTAATCACTTCAGACTGGGTGCCCAAAATTAATACATGTCTTGGACCACAATCTCTCTTTGCCTCCTTTGCCCATTTGTAAAATGGAATATGAGTTTTAAATTCATTAATGTTAGAGAAGCACACAGACACTATAGTGATGGGTGCTGTAGAGGAAAACCGAGAAGGAAATTAACTATTCTCTATTCAGAGCAGGATTTGGATGGTGTGCATTGAGGAAGGCCTAGGGCATACATTGAACAATTACGGTTAAATAAAATATTGAATAGTTGCTTGTTCAGTAAATGCATTCCATGCAATTAAGGGGATACAGAAGGGCACCAGAGTTCAGGTGGCACTGGTAACCTTAATTTTGATATTACTCCAACTCTTTTAGTACTGATTTTGGACTATAGTTTCCCCATGTAATGAATGTACATGTAACCTCATTTCTATATCATTGTTTTATATGATATACTTTTAAAATGACCCAATAATTTTTTTGTTTCAGAAAGCAGAACATTAGATTACTTAATACATAATAATTATGAAATTTTAAATCATGAAAAAAATGCACTCATTACACAGTTTAATCTAGTTGATCAAATGTAGCAGACAGTTTTAAAGGGAAATAAGGCAATAGATAAAAGTGTGCTTTCACTAAACTGGGTAAAATTTAGGTCCCTGAGAGTAAATATTTCATTTAAAATATTTATATTCTAATGGTCTTTGAAACAGCCATTGCTGTCTCTCCAGCAGAGAGCTGTGCTGCTGCAGCTCAAGCATAATGTTTGATAGACATCTGAATACTTTCCTGGCAGCCAAATAGATCATGTTAGGGGTGGAACTAGAATAAAAGATATCTGGATATACTGAATAGTAGATCTCTGGTGCACAGGGAAACTTCTGGGAAGTAGTTCAAGAAAGAAAGGCTTACATAAGGAAATATTTATTGGGGAAAGAGAGGGTAGCCTCCTAGGCTTGAAAGGAAAGCAGAAGGTTCCACAAAGGTGGCTTGGGACAATGCCAATGTATAATCTTGGAAAAAAGGGTCCAGGAAAAAGCAGCATGAAAATGGACTGCTGCAAAACAATTTGGGATAACCTAATTAGTAACCTGCTGACTGTGTGTGTATAAGCCCATTGGGTTTTGGACATCTACATGGCTCCAACAGACTGCCAACAGCACTTGCTTCCAAAATTGGTGTATGGGGTCACATAAACCCATTTTGGTCACTTTTTACATGACTATTCACAGGGGGTCAATTTTGGGGAAGAATCTTAATTGTGTGCAATTTTCAGAATTTATCCAGTTACTTATAGTTGAAAGAACCAAACAATAACCATTTCTACACACCAGAGAGTGTCACCAAGTTGAAAGAGACCCATACCAAACTAGTGTAATTCTTTATATTCAATATATCAACCTGATATGAATGTTTTGACAGTTTGTATTTTTTCTTGCATAAGAATAATTCAGATAGATAGATAGACAGATGCATATAATGATACATACATACCTATATATTTCAGTAAGTCCTTTTCAGCTCACTCTTCTGTATACCACACCACACAGTAGTTTTGTAGGAACTATATACATAGGAAGTTGCTAGTTCCTTGCTGCTGTTAACATTACTAGAAGCCAGAAAGGGAGAAGTTAGTTTAGAAGCTTTATCCTCTGTCCCCAAGCACTGGATTGTTCTAGACCAAGGGCAGGCAAAGTCTGGCCCGATGGCCAAATCCAGCCAGCAGTGGACTCCATTTCCTAGCAGCTCCTGCGCACCTGGCTGGGGCAAATTTCCATGGAGACCCCAGCAGCAGCTGCACTGTAATTATGCAAGACTCGGGTTTCCATGGAGACCAGCCCTAGCAGTGTTGGCATGTGCACGGCAGGGTGGGGAGCTGCTCTGGAGCTGCTGGGATCTTGCGGCAGTAACAGTGTGGTCTGGAACCAGGGCAGAGCCATGATCTGCAGCCTGCATGCTCCGTGCAGGGGCATCCAGGTTGTAGATTGTGGCTGTGCCCTTGCTCCTTCCATCTGTAATATACAGTTACCACAGGGAACACATGATAACCACTGCTATAAAGGTGAGGAATGCACAAATTCAGATTAACACTTGAGAACATAGGTCTGAAGCACTCAGAGCTGCATCTGAAGTCACAGGAAGATGTACTAAGAACATATGGAGTACTTTATTTCTCTGTACTGCTAAGTATTCTGAAAAGTCAGGGCCCTAATCACTTCAGACTGGGTGCCCAAAATTAATACATGTCTTGGACCACAATCTCTCTTTGCCTCCTTTGCCCATTTGTAAAATGGAATATGAGTTTTAAATTCATTAATGTTAGAGAAGCACACAGACACTATAGTGATGGGTGCTGTAGAGGAAAACCGAGAAGGAAATTAACTATTCTCTATTCAGAGCAGGATTTGGATGGTGTGCATTGAGGAAGGCCTAGGGCATACATTGAACAATTACGGTTAAATAAAATATTGAATAGTTGCTTGTTCAGTAAATGCATTCCATGCAATTAAGGGGATACAGAAGGGCACCAGAGTTCAGGTGGCACTGGTAACCTTAATTTTGATATTACTCCAACTCTTTTAGTACTGATTTTGGACTATAGTTTCCCCATGTAATGAATGTACATGTAACCTCATTTCTATATCATTGTTTTATATGATATACTTTTAAAATGACCCAATAATTTTTTTGTTTCAGAAAGCAGAACATTAGATTACTTAATACATAATAATTATGAAATTTTAAATCATGAAAAAAATGCACTCATTACACAGTTTAATCTAGTTGATCAAATGTAGCAGACAGTTTTAAAGGGAAATAAGGCAATAGATAAAAGTGTGCTTTCACTAAACTGGGTAAAATTTAGGTCCCTGAGAGTAAATATTTCATTTAAAATATTTATATTCTAATGGTCTTTGAAACAGCCATTGCTGTCTCTCCAGCAGAGAGCTGTGCTGCTGCAGCTCAAGCATAATGTTTGATAGACATCTGAATACTTTCCTGGCAGCCAAATAGATCATGTTAGGGGTGGAACTAGAATAAAAGATATCTGGATATACTGAATAGTAGATCTCTGGTGCACAGGGAAACTTCTGGGAAGTAGTTCAAGAAAGAAAGGCTTACATAAGGAAATATTTATTGGGGAAAGAGAGGGTAGCCTCCTAGGCTTGAAAGGAAAGCAGAAGGTTCCACAAAGGTGGCTTGGGACAATGCCAATGTATAATCTTGGAAAAAAGGGTCCAGGAAAAAGCAGCATGAAAATGGACTGCTGCAAAACAATTTGGGATAACCTAATTAGTAACCTGCTGACTGTGTGTGTATAAGCCCATTGGGTTTTGGACATCTACATGGCTCCAACAGACTGCCAACAGCACTTGCTTCCAAAATTGGTGTATGGGGTCACATAAACCCATTTTGGTCACTTTTTACATGACTATTCACAGGGGGTCAATTTTGGGGAAGAATCTTAATTGTGTGCAATTTTCAGAATTTATCCAGTTACTTATAGTTGAAAGAACCATTTCTACACACCAGAGAGTGTCACCAAGTTGAAAGAGACCCATACCAAACTAGTGTAATTCTTTATATTCAATATATCAACCTGATATGAATGTTTTGACAGTTTGTATTTTTTCTTGCATAAGAATAATTCAGATAGATAGATAGACAGATGCATATAATGATACATACATACCTATATATTTCAGTAAGTCCTTTTCAGCTCACTCTTCTGTATACCACACCACACAGTAGTTTTGTAGGAACTATATACATAGGAAGTTGCTAGTTCCTTGCTGCTGTTAACATTACTAGAAGCCAGAAAGGGAGAAGTTAGTTTAGAAGCTTTATCCTCTGTCCCCAAGCACTGGATTGTTCTAGACCAAGGGCAGGCAAAGTCTGGCCCGATGGCCAAATCCAGCCAGCAGTGGACTCCATTTCCTAGCAGCTCCTGCGCACCTGGCTGGGGCAAATTTCCATGGAGACCCCAGCAGCAGCTGCACTGTAATTATGCAAGACTCGGGTTTCCATGGAGACCAGCCCTAGCAGTGTTGGCATGTGCACGGCAGGGTGGGGAGCTGCTCTGGAGCTGCTGGGATCTTGCGGCAGTAACAGTGTGGTCTGGAACCAGGGCAGAGCCATGATCTGCAGCCTGCATGCTCCGTGCAGGGGCATCCAGGTTGTAGATTGTGGCTGTGCCCTTGCTCCTTCCAGCGGTGACACCATGGTTTGGGTGAGGGTGATGAACCCAGAACACATGTGCTACAGGTGACATGGGAAGTCTGTGTGTATGTCATGTGAGATGCAAAATTAAACTCAGAAACACAGGGCCATTATCAGACCATGAACAATTGTACATCTAGCTATATTTAAAATGTCTATTTGCAGTTACAATGCTACTATGTCTAGATAAAGTCCACTCTACAATGTGCAACCAGTCCCCTCACTTTTACATTTCTGCTGAAGTGGAGTAAGGATTATCGTCCTGCATTGATGTATTTGGAATGCGTAAACAAGTCAATTTTTTTACAGCAATTACAGGGTAGTTACAGTAACTTTGAGCATGTGACAAAACACTTGCATTTCTCCTTCACTTCACTACTTCACCATTCCTGGCAACATAAAACCCACTGCCATTTCCTGGGTTATATAGAATGAACTGTATGTTGAACAAGGCTCTACACCCATAATATATTCTTTGATTTAGTCCTATCTTGGACAATCCTTCCAGACACACTATGGGCCCACTTCAGAACTCTACTCCTCAATCTCAGCCTAGTTCTCACACCACACTTAACAGAATTCTATATTTACACATTTCCCAAGGTCTGAATGTAAAGTATCTCCAGATCCTGACCCACAATAGTAGCAGAGAGGGGTAGTGAGGCCATCTGGGTTAAGGGCAGCTCATATGCCTGCCCTTTAATTTCAGTACAAGCAGAAGCGCAGGGTGAATAGGTCACTTTTTTTTTTTTTCAGAATGGCATGACTGACTCATGAGGAATATGTAAATTTCCTTTGTATTGCAAATGCACATTTCATGTGCAATGGCCTGGAAAACTGATCTAGGCTTTAACTTTCTTTTGGATAGAGCATAAACTGAAACAATATTCAGGAAGATCATAAAATTCTCCTTTTTGCAATATTGCAGTCTGGAATCAGAACCTTTGAGAAGTCCTTCATTACTTATGTATCAATTAAGATTCTATCTTCCTTTATTGTTTCAAGTAAAGTTTGATATAATTTTCTAATAAGTTTTGCTCATTCTGATATGTGGTACCTAGATAGATACCATAATGATAGGTACTTAAGTAATACCCAACAGTTATATTAAATAGACAAAATTAACACTACATTTGCTTAGGTTGATGAATTACTTCTTGCGTAACATATTCCCCTTACTGTTCTCCAAGCCTCCAGCTTTATTAACTCTAAGCAATTTTCTCTAAATCTTTAATTTGTAGAACTAATTGTGGCTCATCTAAGTTTCTTCATTTTTAGCTGATGAATGACTTGAGAGAGAGTAGTTTTCTCTAGATGTACTGTAGTCAACTTATAAGAAAAAAGCATTTTTTTTCCAATGTGCATTTCAATGTGAGCTTTTTTGCAGGAAAAGAGAGCTCCTTTTTAAAATATACACACACATTTATTTATATAGACACATAAACATACATAAATATATAGAATATATAGAAAATGATCATTTACATTCTTTGTCACTTTGGTTTTCCTCTTTCAGGAAATTTCATCTGACCTTTGATTGAACTCAAGTGCATATTACTGTATAGTGCTAATAGATTTTTTCTTATTAATAAATTAGCAAAATGATATTTGTTTGCTTTCATTGCTTCTTTATTAAATTTATAATACTGACAATTATTCATATGATTTATGGAGAAGAGGTGGCTTTTCTCCTACTGAAAGTCATTGATTTTCTATAACAATATAAAGGAGACACTACAACTATAGGATAGGTGATGAATAATGTCTTCATAGCCTGAGCGCCATTCTACATAAGAATGTGCATGTTGGTTGGAAGTATTGATTTTGCCTTTATTTTGCATTTTCTCTTTAGAAGAACATTGTATTATTTTTTTAAAATATTAATTTTACTCTGTGGCAACGTGTGATGAAATTGTGCTCCCTATCTGGGCAATAATGATCATTGCATTAAACAAGTATTTAGATAGAGGCATAAGCTCACAAACACATGAATTCATATTTAGACCATTATATCTGCCTTAATGTCCCAGCAGTCTAAAGTCCACCCAAACAAGTCAGAATAAACCAAATTATTGGATACATACGCTGGTACTTTAGAAGAAAAATGTACCACTGGAAATGGCAAGCAAAATTATTATATACTGTTGTATTTGTAATAACTGTTTGTCCAATCAAAAAACATATTTATTGTGGAGAACTCAATAAAAGTCATTATGTGTAGCTGTCCATACTACAGTCACAAGAGGACAGAGTTAAGGGTATACTAGCTGTCAATCAAGCATTTACTATGCTGATGACTCAACCTTAATGACATCCAAATTTAGTTTTGTTTGTTTCATTTTTTTCTTGGCAGAATACCTTTCTCTGATATAATTTCATTTTATTTGTCATTGTAACTAAGCCTCCACAGAATTATACTGAAAATGTTTTGCCATTGAACAATTCTCAAACAACAGCAGCAATATAATTAAGTCTCTGTGGATTTACTCTGAAACCATTTAGCCCAAAGTCATAATCTCCTATCATGACATAATAATAGGGTCTCCATGGACTAGCTCAGAGATTGCTTTGACATTGTAATGGCAATATAACTTCATACCAAACTCATCTCAGATTTGTCCTATAGCAACTTGTGCATTGTAATTTCACATTGTAATAGTACTGTAATACCATCATAATGCCAATCTCCAAATTTGCACTGTTCTCATTACAAAACTATTATGATATGAACTCCCTGTTCAAAAGACTGTGTGTTGGCACCATATTAAAAGAATGCCCATGTGCTGTATATCCTTTTGAGGTTGCTTTTTAAACATAATTGTATCTACATTTTTGCATTTACTAAAAAGGCAATAGGAAGAACATGTTTAAGTTTTATTATAAATCACTTTTAAAGCATAATATCAAATATTCTAAAATATTTGAAACTAGAGTTGCTTTCCTTATTGAAAAAAATTAAGAGCAATCAGATTAATTTGACAATCTGCAGGATGCCATGAGGTTTAAATAGTATGCATGATAGTGCGATAACTGGCAACCTAATGCATACATAAATGATAACCTCCCTTTCCATCCTATACTCCAATTTGCTAGCAGGCATATACAGCCCCCATAACCCCACTCCAATGAACAGTGAAAATATAGGATGTTACTTATTTGTAGCACAAACTCCCTACTCCTAATCTTAATCTCTTTTGGTGTGGAACTACATTAACAGGTTGCCCGGGATCCCTAGCCTTCACGAAAATTATGTTGAAAGGCAACCCCTTGTCCCATCAGAAACAAAGAGGAGTATAGCACAAACATGAAACTGGCTAGAGCTAGGAAAATTTTCTGAGGTAGTTGTATCTGTTAGTGCTCCTTTATCATAGTGCCAGTAGATATAACTCACTCCTGAACAACATCCCCTTGGGCCTGCCAGTGCTCCTTAAACACAACCCAGGCTATCTTGGGGCCTGCCAGTACACCTCACTCCCCATCCACAGTCCTCCACCCACCAAGCTCTGCTGCTGCCCCGCCCTCCATCCCTCACTGTGGGGGCCTCAGTCTGCCCTCTCCCCATAGACTTAACAGGAGGAAGCTGTGGGAGCTGCTCTCCACACTGCCTGGCTGCCACAAGCATGTGTAGCAAAACCCCAAGTTTTTCTTTTTTTCTTTTAAAATGCATTCCCTCCCCTTCCCCAACCATTTCTGACTTTTTCTCTCCCTCTCTATTCCCTCTAGATAAGTATAAGTAAGCTAAGATGTAGGATAAGCTTTAAGTTTTTATTTTAGGTAGTGAGTTTTATTTTTCTCTCCCCTCCTTGCAAATAATTGCCCTGCTATTTTGATATAGATATCCACTTTTTTAGAAGTGATAATTGTTATGTTTGTATTGATTTTTTTTTTTACTGCTTTTATATTGTGTGATTACTGTTTTAGGCCTACATATGTAAGTTAAAATAAGTCATGTCAAGTTTGCATCTTGTAATGTCAAGCTTCCATCTTGTGTCTCCTGACCTATGACTCATACCTACCCCTCTTATGTAACTTGGTACCTGAATGAATGGGGATGAATGAGGGTGCTTGAGAGACAATGGCAATAGGTCTAAAAATAGCTCCCTCTGAATGACTGAAACATCAACACCAATACCTGGACCAAAGACCCAGCAATTGGAATCACCCTCAGAATTCAAGAAACAAAAGATGAGGCAACCCACCATTGTGCCAAGGCTGCACATGCTCAGTAAGAACATCTGGAACCCTCTGGAACAGGACTGACATTGCCTGGACAGGCCCTCCCCATAGGAGATCAGAGGTAGTCTGCCCCATAAAAGGGGTAGTGAAGACAGACCCAGTGGGACACCCTCTCCATCTGGACCACCACCATGCCACACCACGTATCCACCCAGAGGCCCTGCCGGCAACCCCCCTCTGGACAACACCTACTGGACAAGGATCCCTTTCCAGCCTGGATAGGTAGCTAACACCCCACAACCTCTCTTCAACCAAGGACTTGGACTCTGCTTCTCTTCCCTACCTGGACTCCAACTCTTCCACTGAGTCTCTTTCTTCTGCTGTAATCGTGAGCTCATGCATGTGTGTGTGTGTGTGTGTGTGTGTATGTGTGAACCACTAACTTCATGGGGCTGTGTAGTGTGTTGTCTGTTTAATAAACCTAGTTGGGTTTTGCTATACTATGGTTCGGCCCTGCTCCAATCTCTGCTCCTCGCCCCTCTAACTTCTGTCTCATTTTCCCTCTCCTGCTTCTGGCTCACTGCCATCTCCAACACCTGTCCTGAGCTCCTCTCTGCCTTCAACCCCTCTGTTTCTTTGCCACTGTCTTATCCCCACTGCCTTTTCCTTTTCCCCTGAGCAACCAGGTTTCTGCCTCAGTTTCTTTCCTGGCTGTCTCCTTCTTGCCACCACTTATCTGCCCCCCGCCCCCCCCCAATATTTCAGCTGTCTGCCTCAGTTTCCATCCCCAAGCTCCCAGGTTTCTGTCTCTCTCTTTTTTCTGGCTGTCTCCCCCTTACCCCCAGGCTTTTTTTTTTTTTCTTTTTCTCTTTTATTTCTTTTTTTCCCTTGCACCAGTAACCTCAAGTAACCCTGAGGCCACTTGATCTTAAGTAAACCCAAGCCTCAGTTCCTCAGTCAGCTTCCCAGGTTTCTGCCTCAGTTTCTTTCCTGGCTGTCTCCTCCTTGCCATCACTTATCTGCCCCCACTTAACTGGGGAGGAGGGGTCAGCATGATAGTTGTAAATATAATACAATAACATAAAACACAAATAAAAAATTAATACAGTTAGAATCCAACTGAGTTCAACATGTTGTGGAGGGGCTGGCTGGGACACTAGGATGCCTCACTGTGAGGGCTAGCTAACAGACAGCCCCCACACTAAAGCACCCTCAGGCCTCAGCAATCCCTGTCAGCATCTACACATGAAGAACTCTGCAGCAGGATACTACTTGCATTTATTGTATTCAACCTGCTGCAGTATTTATTAGTTTCCTGCAACCTGATAGGGCAGCATGTGTAGACACAAATGCAATTACTGTGGATTTGATTAGGCAACTCTGCAATAAACAAAGTATAGCAATGAAAAAGGAAAAGGAAGGTGATTTTTGACCTACACATGTGCTATTGGTGAGACCAATACTAGTTTACTGCATAAAATTCTGGGAACCACATTTAAAAAAAAAAGATGTCAGTTGCAAGGATATCAGAGAATCACAAACAGTTTTCAGGATCTGGAGAAAAGACCTGATAGTGAAAGACTTTAAAAGCTCAATCTCCTTACTTCACCAACAGTAAGACTTATAGGAGTTTCTTACTAGTGTATTAGTACCTTCATGAGAAGAATATACTAGACTCTAAAGAACTCCAATATCACAGAGAAAGGCCGCAAAATAGCCAACATGGCCTCCCAGGACAACAGGCTGGCAGGTAGATGCTTCCATCCTCCACCTAAGGGAGTCTCCATCCACAACAACATGTCACTTCCTCTTCGTGGCAGTGATCTCAATCCCCCCCACCTTGGCCTGGCCTCTTCCATCAATGCAATACATTCCTCCTCCCCTGTTGCTAATTTTCCATATCTGTTCTCCAGGCAAACCACTGCAAGTGGGGATGACAACTTCTTGCTGCCAGAGGTCATAAGCTTCCAGGTTCTGCCCTACTGGGAATCTTTGCCCACTTCCTTCTCTAGAACTGTCTCTGGCAGTCCTTCCTCCACAGTCCTAGAGGTTTACTTCAGCATGGAAACATTGAAGTCCTCATGGTGGAGGATGCTTCAGAGCCTTGCTATCCTCATCCTGTAGTTTTCTTGTCTTGTCCCTAAGAGACACCACCAGAAGGCACCACTCAAATCACAGGCACTCCTCCACCTGGCTGCCACTGGAAGGAACTTGCAAGCTGCCATCTGCACAGCACCAAACCAGGACCTAGGTGGAAGCCTTGACAGTGTGTGGTTCTGCCTAGACAGACACCTCACAGGTGGAAGCAGAGGAAGAGCTGGAAGTAGCAGTGGCTCTGGGATTGTGACATCCTCCAGCCATATCTCTGGGTCTTCTTATCTGCTGCTTCTAACTTCCTGCTTCTCTTTCCAAGCAGATCTTTCCTAGCAAACTCCTCTGTAGCATCTCTGTTTCCTGTTCCTTGATCCTGAAGGTTTCTTACCAGGTGTGGCTGGTGAACTCAGATTGGTGGGGTGGGTGGAGCAGCACATGGGAGCAGGGTGTGGTTTGCAGCTGGTTGGGATCAAGGGGGGTGGGGTTTGCAGCCAGCCAGGAATGGTCAGTTTTCAGCCTCCCCGCTCTTGGCCGGAGGGCCTGACCAGCTGCAACCCCCACCCCACATCACTTCCACTCCAGACTGGCTACAAACCCCTCTCCCCTCTTACCATGTTCCACTCCAGTCTCCCCATGAGTCTGAATTCACCAGCTGTGCCTAGTTCCTACAAACCTCTTTCCTCTCAGCAAGCTTTCAGTGAAGGAAAGAGAGAGAGAATGTCCAAGAAAATGTCCTAGCAAACTCCCCCTTGCTCTGGACGCTAATTAAGCAAGAGGCTTAAGCCTTGGTCTAGCTGCTGAGTTTTAGCTTCTTATAATAAAACTATGTAGGTTAGTCATTCCTAATTATATATATAAAAAGAGAATCTTAACTTATAGGCTCCCTTTCAAAGAGTGGGATGGCAAACTGACCTTGCAAAAACCCCACTGTTTTTAGCAAGTACTTTTGAAAATAGTGATTGCAGAACCAATCTCCCACATTACAGAATTTTAATTGATATATAATTATAAAGTATAATTCCATCCATTTGCATTTAGCTTTCCTAACCTTCCTGAATTCAGATCGTCCATATCTAGTTATATATAAATAAAACATGCTGTTAAAAAGCATATTCATATAAAGTTAAGTCATTTAAATGATTCTGGTCTCTGCCATGCTAGAAGCAGCCTATGGTTTATTACTCCATGCCTTATTTCTCAAGACTTCAGAATGTTTTTGTGTAACTGTTTTAATTGCTTTTCACAGATGTAGGAAGCAACATTGCTTCAAGTCAGCAAAATGGGATGCTAGAGATCTTTTTTGAAAATTAAAACAAATTAATTTTACAACAGTAAACTTTAGAAAAAATGTAAATATGAACAATCTTGCCAAAGGAGGATTTTATTATTCAAAATAGCTAACAGCTCATTTAGATTTACCCTGAATACATTTTCATTACTCTAATTGCAATGTAGTTAAGTCCTTGCTCAAAATAAACACTCTGCAAATATTCATCAAAATAGCCTAAGGAAGGAGAGGAAATGTTGGAATATTACTAAGTCAAAGCTATTTCCAATGATGCAATAACAAAACAATTTTGTGGCATAATACTGTGGGTGACACTGCTATCAGTGGACAGAAGTAAGTATCATGCCTGCAGTAAGTCTTTTAAATACTGCAATGACCTCTTAAAAATATTAAACGTTAACTGAACTTTGTGCTGGCTTTTATTTTGAGACAGGTTAGGTTGATGACCATTTGAACAAATAAAATACAAGTAAACTGGTCCTTTTTAAACTGATAGAATTTATAGTTGGATCTGTTAGACTCCAGCTCCATGCAGTGCCCAACGACTAGGTAGACGATGATCCAATTGCTCATGAGTCCTGTTACTCATTAGCCAGAGCAAGCAGGGAGCAAGCACCAGCACACATTGCTCTCAATAAATTTATTCAGAATGGAGACAGCTTCAGACAAAGGTCCCAAAAAAACAACAAACCTGGGACCTGCAGTAAACAATAGTTCTTTTCACATTTTATACACCTTGATTTATGCTCATTAACATTCACTCCACTCTCATTCCTCCTATGTTCTGCCCATCTCTCCTCCTATCTCAAGCTCCACCTCTGTTTACTGTTTGCTTCATTAGCATGGAATTGCCTATGAATTTTACTCATTTACATGCCTTTTTGCTATGAGCACATGTCTAAGACCTTCACCCCACTTCTTCAGTCAATGGGCAGACTTTGAAGGCTTCTTTACCAATCACCATTCACTTTTTTGCATATGTTTATTTCAGTTAAATGTTATCTTTCACATTTCAATCCATTTTTCTGTCCCAATTTGTACCATCTCCCCATTCCTAAAGCTTCACCTCATTTAAAGCACACCGGCTTACACAAACTCACTTGACACTGGTTGACACAGTTAAAGTGGTTACTTAGCATAAGAAAAAATCAGATACTTATTCTCACTTTCAAGGCCATTTCTCTACTCTGCCTATCATTTATCATCTACTTTTTCCACCAAACAAATCTTGATGCCAGCCTCTATTGCCTACTTATAAGATTTTCAAGCAAGTACCTTCAAGCTTTCTCCCATATTCCCTATGTGACCTCTCAGAAGACAGATGTTTCCATTAGGCAGCTGACATACTGGACCCAATACCTATGATTCTGACCAATATTCTTTCCTCCTACTATTCCTTTAAATTGTCTGTATCCATCCATTGCCTTGTTTCTTACATGTAAATTGTAAACCCACAGTAAACTTTGTTCAGTGTTGTTGTTCTGTCTGTACAACACTTAACACACTGGGATGATGGCTTACAACTAGGGAACTTTCACATTATGATAAACAATAATATAGTGATGAATGACTACAAACTATATACAATAGCCTGAAATATACACAAAAATACTGGATAAAGCCTCATATGGTGTGTCCACACAAGCGCACATATGCCTCTTGCCCCACCTCAAACCCTTTTGAGGTGGGCAACAGGCACATGTGAGAATGAAAAAATGTTCCCCGTGCAGCAAGTTTGCAGTGTGGGGAGAAAATTAGACCCCTGGATATCCAGGGGTCTAAAAAAATCAAAGCTTAAAAAAGCAGCACAGGGCACAGTCCAGGGCCATGTCCTGAGGCAACGGGAGGCTGGGTCCTCCAAGGAGATGCACTGGCTGCCAGAGCATGTCTATGGTTGGCCCCTCACCCTGTGCTAAAACATGCAGAGGGGTCAGGCTGCATGTTTGAGAATCAGGGCTTCCATGCTGGTGAGTAAGATGTTGGGGGGTCTGAAAGAGGGGGGAAAGGACCATGGGGGGGACCCTTGATGGCCCCGTCCACTCCCCTAGCCTCCCGACCCCTGCTGTGGCTGTCCTCACCCCGTGCCAACCCCCCCAAGGCCCCTCACCCTTGCTAAAACATGCAGAGGGGTCAGGCTGCATGTTTGAGAATCAGGGCTTCCATGCTGGTGAGTAAGATGTTGGGGGGTCTGAAAGAGGGGGGAAAGGACCATGGGGGGGACCCTTGATGGCCCCGTCCACTCCCCTAGCCTCCCGACCCCTGCTGTGGCTGTCCTCACCCCGTGCCAACCCCCCCAAGGCCCCTCACCCTTGTTGCGGCTGGCCCCTCTCCCTGTCAGCCCCGGAAGGCTCCTGACCCCTGCCATGTCTGCCCCTCCCCCTGCCAGCCTCCCCGAGGCCTCTGACCCCTGCTGGGGCTGGCCCCTCCCTC
>NW_005843129.1:318276-319311 GCF_000455745.1 Alligator sinensis | reverse complement strand
ACGGCAGCAGTCTGGCAGTGGGGGCTACTGCCTGACTGTGACCTGCTGCCCACCTGCCAAACCTGGATGGGGACTGCACAGTCAGTAGAGGCATCTTCTCCTCTGGGCCAGCTGCCAGTGGACTGTGGTTGCAGGGTTGGCCTCTGTGCAGCACTACAGTCATGTGTGCCTCCTGACCAGCCATCTGGGCAGCTATTGCCCGGAAGATGTTCCAGGTGTGGTGGCCTGCTTTGAACTGTCAGTGCATTTCCTCCTCATTTGGCTGTGAGGTCAGCCACAGTCAGTTGGGTCTAAGGTGCCAGCTCTGAGCAGGCAGGGTCCTGCCACTGGCCTCCCTAGCAGTAATTTTGGTGTTCCCCGTTGGAAAACTGAAAAATCCCTGATAAAAAAAAAATCCCAAGGTCACTCTGTAAAATACCCGCAAATCCATGTTCCTCTATGTGAGAGTTAAGCTACGCCTATAAAATTAATCACCATCTCTTCTTTTAATATGAATTGGTTCATTTCCTTTATTTCTCACCTGCCATGACTTTGATGAAATAAGATACAGAAATAAACACAATCCTGAGAGATGAGGAAGATATCCATATCTGTGGTTCAACAAAAATAACTCTTTTATTATGCCCCGTCACACTGTACAAGTAAAACAAAAGACCACTAGAAAGAGAGAGAGTGGACAGAGACAGTGATCAGTTGGACAATGTTTTATTGATGTATCTTACAGTGTTAAAGCAAGTCTCTGATCATAATAATTCTGTGAACCCTAAATATATCTTTCATGAATTCATGAATATATATTTTGCTGCCCTCCCACAGGGCGAAGGCCCCCACACAAGGGTTTTGGCCCCCCAACAGTGGATTTGGCCCCCACACATGAGCTACAGCTCCCCAACAGGGGATTTAGCCCCTACACAAGGGGGCCACTCCCCAACAGAGGATTCAGCCCCCCAACAGGGGAATTGGCTCCCACACAAGGGGTTTGGTCCCCCAACAGGGGCCAAATGGTCCCCGCAGTGGCTATCACCCCCCCCCCAC
>NW_005843129.1:307172-318193 GCF_000455745.1 Alligator sinensis | reverse complement strand
CCAACCCCCCCAACTTGCACCCCCAGGCCTCCAAGGCTACCCCCACAACCCCAGGCATCATCACTTAAAAAAAAAAAACCCTCAGAAAAGAACAGAAAAAAAACCCCTTCTGCTTACCTTAGAAGTCCAGGCAGCACAGGGCAGTGGAGGGGCAGGAGGGCCTGTACTGGGTCTGCTGGGGCTGTCACCCTACCCCACACTGTGCGGGCGGGGTTCCAGTCAGCCAGGTGGCAACTCCAGCTGCTGGTAAGTGCTGGGATTTTTTTGTCTTTTATTTTAAAGTATGGGGTGGGGATCAGGGTTCCAGGGAGCTTGGAGGGATGGGGCGCTGGCCACGGTAGGGTTCAGGACCCCCCATAGTCCCCTCCCCCTCCTCCAGATCCCCCAACCCTTTACTCACCAGCACTAGGGCTCTGGTGCTGAAACATGCAGCCTGACCAGCCGCATGTTTCAACACCAGGGTGAGGGGCCAACCATGGAGACGCTTTGGCAGCCAGAACATCTCTGTGGAGGACCCAGCCTCCGGTTGCCTCAGGGCATGGTCCAAAACCGTGCCCTACTCTGCTTTTTTAAACTTTGAGCTTTTTAGAGCCCTGGATATTCAGGGATCTAATTTTCTCCCCACACTGCAAACTTGCAGTGCGGGGAACATTTTTTCATTCTCACACGTGCCTCTTGCCCACCTGAAAGGGGTTTGAGGTGGGGCAAGAGGCACATGTGTGCTCATCTGGATGCACCCATAAAGTTGTATTGCTAACTATAATAATACATTCTGCCTCATACTTTTTTTTTTTGGACTAGCTGTGTTCCATGAACATACCAAGAAATCTGAGTAACTTTTAATCATTCCAAAACTATATTTAAATGGTACAGCATTTCTATTACCCTCTTTTTGCAGTTTATGATATGTAGTACATCCTGAAAATAAACATTTACTTCTATGATGCAAAATAGTTAGTTAGCCCTTATGCATGTCATGAACAGTAGCCAGAAGTCTTTCATTTTTATGCACCATTCATCTTATATCAGCACTTTCTTTTCTTTCTGACCATCTCTGACAGGTTTCAATTTATAATACCCATTTTTATATTCTCAACACAGCAATCAAATCTTTAGACCTTGAGGAGAAAGAGGAAATTAAAGCTATTAACATGTTAGAGGATTGTTTGATTTACTCATTATAAATTATTCTGAACCAGAACAGCTCATAAGCGATGCCCACAGGGAGGACAAATTTTGACTGGCAGTCTCAAAAGAGTCAAGGGCATAGGAAATCTTTTTTAATAATTGTTATTAAGAAATGTTATATTCTAAGTGGTCAGTCATGGTGATATTCTGACCTAGAACTTCCCATGTATCAGAAACAATACATAAATATTCTCTGAAAGATTAATGCTACTGTTTATATTTTAATCAATTGGGAATCTTCATATTTTAATAAAAAGATGCAGGCTAATACAATTTTGGCAGTAAATATTTCAAGCAGAAACACTGAGGTATCATCCATCACCTACACTCCCCAACTCTCAAAAAGAAAAATAAAATAAACACATTCATCCCAAAAGGACCACCAGATCCAAACAAATATAAAGAGTTCTATTGCTGATTTCAAAAGCAAGAAGACAATCTTCAAAAATTACATTTACTTGCCATGGACACCCCTCTCTCCTTTCCCCGCCATGATAAATATTCAACTTTCTGTTTTTATTTTTGTTTGACCTGAATCCCCCTAAAAAGATCACATCACCTATATTATTATAAAATAATCTCCACACACCATTAATTTCTGTTAATAGTGCAACATAACATGGATTGGTGTGATGTATACAGGAAATTACTGAGCCCTGCTTTGTTGCTGAGTAGGGGTGCCTTCAAAGTTGTCCAATGAGAGTGATGTTGCAGCAGTGGGAGAACCAGACAGAGGCTCAAACCCAAGCCCTAGATCAGCAGCATCCCTCAAAGAGGCAAGAGGATCCTGGGGAGGCCCCAACTACTGTTCAGGAACAGCAAGAGGATGATGTATGAGCTTTTAAAACAAGAGAGCTTGCATGGCACAGACATCATGAACAATCAGTAGGGCATTCTGTTGTCATCCCACCTTACCACCCTTTAAATAGGTCACCATAGACTATTGGCGAAATTAGTCACCACAAACTACTGTGTTTCTCTACTTATACACAAACATGTTCCAAGGTTGGACACTAGAATGACCAACTGTGACAGCTGAAATTATGTCTGTGTGATAAAGGTGCTTGCTGAAGGCCCTATGAAGATTAGACCAAGTGTTTTTCTATATTTGTTTAGATATTAAGCTATATGTTGTTGCTAAAAGCCTAGAAGTAGTAAGGCCTTGTGGCACAGTTAAAATTACCTTATCAAAGGAATGCAAGGCTTGTACTGCTAATTGGTCAGTCTAATGACAGTTAAAGCAAAAGGAATCTGAGTGGCTGTATGTTATCAGTATCATTCAGAAGCTTTAAATTGACTGGAATATCTGGAAACCATTAAGAAGGAAGATACAGCTCTGTGAAAAGGATCAGTTAGCTGTTGCCTGGATCAGTGGGCCTGTGGACCTCGAGGAGCCCAAGGACTGCATTCCAGGGTTCTTTCCTGGTACCCCTTTGGACAGTGTCATTCAGGGATGCCTGACTTTGCTGAACTTTGTGGAAAGAGAAGCTTGCTGTGTAGCAGGCATCAGAGGGGACTGCTGATAAGTTGACGACGTGAATTGCTTTTGTCTATCATTGTTTGTCTTGTTACTACTCGTAGTTGTGTTTTTGTTAAGTCAATAAACCTTTCTTACCTTTCTACCCCCAACCATACTCTCAATCCCGAACCCTCTGCAAGCAGCTGGGACACCAACTTCAAAGGAAAAAGTATAGTGTGCGTGTGTGTGAGAAAGAGAGAGAGAGAGAGAAAGCAATAGTGAGAGCAAGCAAGAGAGTATGTAAACCCTCACACACATGGACACAGATATCTATTATCTGTAAGGAACCCATAAGGACCATTGGACAGAAAGTTAGTCTCCTTTCAGATCTGTTTCCCTCAGGTATGTCTAAAGTTATCTCTTTCCCCTTCCCTCCCTCTCTCTCTAGTAGTTTTAAAGCCTTCTTGATGACTGTCCTTTCATTTCTTGAAAAGTATAAAAGTAGTCAAACTACCATGTTGGGTATACCATTGTATAGCATATTTTCCCAAGCAAGTTTCTGTGAAATACTGAGTAATGCTTTATGGTTCCCTGCCAGCCTTCAGAAATGGTGATTGGGTGTTCTGTGTTCAGAACTGGATGCACTTTACAGGGCTGTTTGCTATACACAAATGATTTTTCAAAGCCAATAATATGTTGCAAATTTTCATCTGGCAGTAATGACAAGTTTTAATTTACATGAAAAATGTCACATTCTTTGTAACTGCATTTTTTGTTTATTATTGCAGGCTAGTAAAACTACAAACCTGCTGAAACCACTGCTTCAATATTTTAACAAGATCACAACTAATTAATATTTTGTTTTGAAAGGAGAATTTCTCTTCCTTTTTAAAAAAAAAAACCAAACAAAAACCTACAAGCCAGTGATCACTCATCTTTGACGTAGCGAGCCAAATATATGCCTTTGATATCATTACTATAGTCACTGCATCTCTGTAAATTTGAAACTAGAGACCTTAGAAACAACTTTAGAAGGATGTAAATTTGAAACTAGAGACCTTAGAAACAATTTTTGAAGGCCAGCCATTGTCTTTGAGGTCTTCATATATACTTTAACATAAATGTAATTTCACAGCAAACTGCTTTTTATTGTTGACTATTGTTTTGTTCTGACACTTACAAAACAAATATATATTTGAATGTGGCATATTTTCCAAAATAGTTTTCTGTGAAATATTGAATTATGCCTCAGTACTTCCTGCCAGCCTTTTTTCTCTGTTTCTCTCTTTCCTTGACTTCAGGAAAGTTGACTTTGACAAGCTCAGGATGCTTGTCAGTGAGGCCCTAACAGACCATGATCCCAGAGGGAGGGGAGTCCAGGAAGAGTGCTTGCTTCTCAAGGGAGTGATCCTCAATGCACAACTAATTCTATTCCATCTTGGAGGAAAGGCAGCAAGAGGGCACAGCAGCCCCCCCTGGCTCTCCAGGGATCTAGCAGACCTCCTGAGGCTAAAAAGAATGGCCTATAAATGATGGAGGATGGAATTCATCTCCAAGGAAGAATATTCTGCACTGGTCTGGTCCTGCAGGGAGCAAACTAGGAAAGCCAAGGCTTCAACTGAACTCCAACTAGCTTCAAGCATCAAGGACAATAAAAAGTCCTTTTTTCAGATTTGTGGGGAGCTGGAGGAAGCTGAACCAGATGGGACAACTGACAACTGACGCTCAGGAGAAAGCCAACCTTAAATGGGTATTTTGCGTCGGTCTTTCATCAGTCCTATGGGACACCCTGCCCTCTACGGGACAAGGAGGTCTGGATGAGGGAGATCCCTTGCTCTCCATCAATGCTGACCTTGTAAGGGAACACCTTGAGAGGCTGGATACCTTCAAGTCAGCTGGCTCTGACAATCTACACCCCAGGATACTCAAGGAGCTGGCTAGCATCATAGCCCAGCCTCTAGCACGGAACTTTGAGAACTCCTGGCATTCTGGTGTAGTGCCCGAAGACTGGAAGAAGGTCAATGTGGTGCCTTTCTTCAAGAAAGGGAGGAAAGTGGATCCGGCTAACTATAGGCCCATCTGCCTGACTTCTATCCTAGGGAAGATCTTAGAAAAGTTTATTAAAGAGGCCATCCTTAATGAACTGGCTGATGCCAACATCCTGAGGGATAGCCAGCATGGGTATGGTGTGGGTAGGTCTTGCTTGACCAACTCATTTCCTTTTATGACCAAAGGAAAATTGGCTCCGTGGTCAGACCCAGAGGGTGGTAATTGATGGAAGTCAATCATCGTGGTGCCCTGTGACCGGTGGGGTCCCACAAGGCTGTGTCCTTGGACCCATATTGTTCAACATCTTCATTAATGATGTGGACATTGGAGTCAGAAGCGGACTGGCCAAGTTCACCGATGACGCCTAACTTTGGGGCAAAGCATCCACACCTGAAGACAGGAGGGCATTCCAGGCTGACCTGGACAGGCTTAGCAAATGGGCGGATGAGAACCTGATGGTGTTTAACACTGAAAAATGCAAGGTTCTCCACCTTGGGAGGAAAAACCTGAAGCATCCTTATAGGCTTGGCAGTGCTACGCTGGCTAGTACTGTGGAAGAAAGAGACTTGGGGGTCATCATTGACCACAAGATGAACATGAGCCTTCAATGTGATGCTGCAGCTAGTAAAGCGACCAAACTGCTGGCTTGCATCCATAGATGCTTGTCAAGCAAATCCCAGGATGTCATTCTCCCCTTGTACTCGGCCTTGGTGAGGCCGCAGCTGGAGTACTGTGTCCAGTTTTGGTCCCCACAATTCAAAAAGGATGTGGAGAAGCTTGAGAGAGTCCAGAGAAGAGCCACATGCATGATCAGAAGTCAGGAAAACAGACCTTACGATGACAGGCTGAGAGCTATAGGGCTCTTTAGCCTGGAAAAGCACAGGCTCAGGGGTGATCTGATGGCCACCTATAAGTTTATCAGGGGTGACCATCAGTATCTGGGGGAATGTTTGTTCACCAGAGCGCCCCAAGGGATGACAAGGTCGAACAGTTATAAACTACTGCAAGACCATTTCGAGTTGGACATAAGGAAGAATTTCTTGACTGTCCAAGCCCCCAAGTTCTGGAATAGCCTGCCATCAGAGGTGGTTCAAGCACCTACATTGAGCACCTTCAAGAGTAAAATGGATGCTTATCTTGCTTGGATCTTATGACCCCAGCAGACTTCCTGCCCTTTGGGTTGGGGGGCTGGACTAGATGATCTTCCAAGGTCCCTTCCAGCCCTATTGTCTATGACATCTATGAAGTCTATGAAATCTCTCAGTCTCTCCTCAAATACTTTTCCTTAAATATCTTTGAAACTCTGCATTATATATGAAAGTGGGTATGTCTACATGTTCATTAATCAGGCAGTAAGTTACTGTGCAGTAATTTACTGTGCAGTAAGCAGCTTTTACACTGGCATCTACACATGCAGGCATTACAGCGCAGAAATGCTGTGTGGACTGACTTTGTACACAAATAGGGTTACTATCCAGTAATCTACATGTGATTTACTGTGCAGTAACTATTCAGGCATAAATTTGCTACCTGCATAGTTGCTGCATAGTATGGATATGCATGTATAGATGCATGCCTGTACTGTGCAATAATTTTTGGTTACTGCACAGTAACAGTGCATGTGTAGATGCACCCAGTAAGAACTACATCTGCACACACAACATGCACATTGACATTGCACACATAACATTTTCAAATATTATGATGGATGGCACTCACCAACAATTTCCAAACTGTTACTGGAAGTTCTGATCCAAGGTCTATTGAAACTAATGAGACTCCTTTCCATTTATAACAGCAGGCCTTGGATCAGATTCCCACTGATTTCAATAAATTTAGTATGTATTGTAACAAAGCAAAATGTATTAGTTCAAGTACATCATTCTAGGCCTTTGGCACATTTTCCTAAAACCAACAGTAATGGACCCCACTGCAAAAACTCTTTGCTACTACGGCAGAGAGAGAGAGAGAGAGAGAGAGAGAGAGAAAGAGAGAGGGAGAATGCTGTTGGCCACATAGACTGCTTACAGATGTTTAAAAAAATGAAAAATGAGCATTTTACTTGAAACTCGGTACACTCCCATGCTGAGCCAAGTGCATGCCCAGAGGAGGCATTGCATTATGTAGACCTAGATCACTCAACATCTATATGGATTGGGTGATTTAATGGGGATTTTTTTTTTTTTGGCACTTTTATCTAATAGCTGAGTGAATCAGCTTTAGATAAAAGTGCCCCAAAGCCCCACTGAAGCTCCCAATCTATACAGACACTGCAGAGCTGGGTCCAACTAATATGCTGCTTCTTTTGCTAAAGCACTTTCTTTTTTTAACATCTGTAAGCAGCCATAGTGCTGATGCTTTTCTGGTTTTGTTTGTTTTGTTTTGGGGGAGGGGATATCAGGCAAGGTGACCTCACATATTCTGTAGGTTCATGAGGTCCAGCAGGAGGCTGTTCTTTGGCACAAAAGGTGCCCCCACCCTCAGCAGAATGTTAAAAGTGATCACTCATTTCCCAGGCAAGGTTCATTCTTTACCCAGCATAATACAGTATACATGGCATAACATTTGAATAATGCTTGACCTAAAACCTTGCCAGTTATCTTAGAGCAGAGGTGCTCAACTCCTGGACCATGATACTGTGTCATTTGGCCTACATGTCATTTGGCCTACATGAGGATGGATCCAGAAATTTGGCAGTGGGGGAGCTGTGGGATTTCCCCGCCCCCACCGGTGCAAAACTTCCATAGCTATGAGGAGCCATTACTTGCACACTGTATCAGGTGCCTTAACCCAGCATGCAGGTCGAGGTGACATTGCCCAATCCCAGCACACATGGGCAGGACTGGGCCCCAGGGCTGAATCCCAGTGTAGGGGTCAGGGAGAAGGTGGTTCCAGGCCCCCAGGGACCAATTCCAGTTTAGAGGGTAGTAGGGGGAACTGCCAGGATGCTGGAGCCCAATCTCAATGGGAAGGGCAGGGAAGGGGTGGCACCAGACCTCAATACCAGTACATGAGGGCTGATTGGTCAATGCAGGTAATCCAGGATATGGGGCAGGAAAGGGTATGATGCTGGGCCTCAGAGCATAGTCCACTCTGTGGACAGGCCCCATGGCACTCATCTCCCCAAGGGCTGGAAGCTGCACTTGTGCAGCTGAACAGAAGGAGACTGTGGGAAGCAGCAGTAATATAAACTGCCAAGCATGCATCAGACCAGAGGTGGGAGCATAGGGAGAAGCAGCAGTAGTGCTGGCACAGCTGGAAGCTGCCTGAAACTGACTTGGACACAGGCAAAGGCCTCCAGGTCCATGGGACATAGACCCAGTGGTTCTTATGTTGCCAACCCCTGCTCTAACTTGTTCAGAGCTTCCAGACAATCTATTGTCCCACTGAAGTATCTTCAGAGAAAACATTTAAGCCTAAGGACTACAAAATCTCTAATGATGTGTGCAAGTTGAATTAGTATAACCAGGTCTAGCATATATATTCAAAGATTGTGGGTGGCAAGAAATTCTCTTACCTATGCTCCTCAGTTTTGTTTAGGGTAGTACTATGATTCAGATGATTTGAATATTCAAGTGGGTGATGGGTAATTTCTGAAAGTCTGAGCTATAGTATTTAAATTTTTTTAAACATTCAAAGAGAAATTGCAATGTCTCAAACCACTGTGTATTCCACTGACATGAAACACTTGTAAGGTGGGCCTAATTCTCCTCTCCTTTATATCAGTTTTACATCAGTATAATTTCTTTGCCTCTAACAAAGGGAATTTTGACTCACAATTTGTCATTGATAATGGATTCAGGTCCAGAGCTTCATGTGACTGGTAAGACATGACAATTTTGAGCAGATAAAGAAGAAGAAGAAGAAGAAGAAGAAGAAGACGACTTCATTTGAATGAATAACCACAATCAGCTTGACAACATGCTGGTTATCTGAATTTTTGGCAAACTGGAGCTTGATAACTTGGGAATATTTCCAAGTGCTTGAGAAAGGAGTTTTTCTGCTCCAGCACATCTCAATGACAAATAACCAGCAACAAGACACTGTTTTCAAAGCTACTGCTTACTTACTTATGTCATAACACGTTACTCATTTACAACCCATTACCTTAATTAACAGTGATCTTCTAGCTATCAAATAAGTCTCTGACTGAAGCACAAACATGAATTTTTCACTATCCAGATTTGATGAGACAGCAATCTATGTTTTTTTTTAATGTCTGTTTTGCCTTAAATTGAACTTTTAAGTGACTCAGTCCATGTAAATTTTGATGCTCTCTATTACTGAGCTTATCTAATCTGATTTCTTTTCCCTAAAAACATAATCATAAACCCAAACTGACATATAGTTAATGCTTGCCTTTGAACTATCAAAAGGCAACTGTTATATAGCACTTGTATTATGAGAGACAAACATTGACTTATAATATGCTTTATAATATGGAGTCCTTTAATGATTAAAAATTCATTATTAAATAATGGAAAAAATGTTTAATTTCTTTACTATACACTGATAAAGACACAAACAATGTCAATACTAGTTTTCAAATATTACTGTGCTGCTGTATTTAAACTGTATTTTAAATAAATTGTTTTTATTTTAATGAGTCAAATAGAATCAAAAGATTGAAAAGATTCATACTAATCACCATGCACAAGAATCTGAACAGGAATTATGGTTTCAATTTGTGTTAATTTGAGTATGTGGAGAAATCCAAATAGTTCTTTTGTGATAATTTTGAGGATTTTATTCATGAAGTAAAAGAAAAATCAGAGTTCAAATACAGTAATTTTGTTATAGTGTCTTAAGCTTACGACATAGACATCTAAAAAAAAATTGTACTGTACATGGCATCTGACCAGCCATTAAAAATTAAGTCTAATTAAAACAAGAATTCTGTAATTGTGAAGAAAGGTAAAAAAAATCACACAATATATACATATTTTAGGTCATTGCTTCTATACTAATTTAATAGAAATTATTGTACAATTAATCAGTCTGATGATTGGGGCTTGCTTTGAAGTATGAACATGGTTAACTAACAAGAGCCATTTGATGAAAAATTAGTAGCAAATAAAGTCATATTATAATTATTTTCCTGAAGAAAAAAGGTAGTATTGAAATTCTGTTTCTGAAAAAGAACAATTGTGTGACTCATGACTCATATTCTGCTTATGAAAAAGATGCAGAATACACAACATTTATTTGGAAATCTTACATTTTAATTACAACTTTACAGAAGGCACTCTGGAATAAAATTGTAAGTTCAAGGAAACACAGCAGCATAAAATATCTAGTAAGCCGTTCTTATATAGGTAACATTTGAGGATGATGCATAGTCTGGTACTCTCTTTTATGTGAATATTACACTTGTTATATTAACTTAGAGAATAAGACATTGCAAATTCATCTAAACCCACAAATACTTTAGAACATTTCCTATTGAATTGTTAATCATTCAGATCTAAAAGAACACATAATAATGTAGTTAGGTATTTTTAATACAACAGATTTGCATTTTGGCAGCCCATGTTACATGCTGTACAAAACAAGAGAATAGTTTTGTCTCCTTACTTTCAAAAAGAAAAGTCAAAACTTTGTATGTAAACTATAGCATATTGCATATGGATGCTAGAACTTTGTATGAGAAACAACTCTCATGTGTTATGAAATGCATAAGTATATGCTGCACTAAGTATATAGTTCAACACAATATAAAAGTCATACAAAAATACTATAGCAAATCATATAACTATGCACTGGAAAAGCAAATGTTCAAACTTACAAATAATATCTTAAAGTTCATTCAGGTGTTTTAACTAGAATTAAATTTATATTCCATCTTAAAATGTACACAGAGTACAACACCTAATAAGCATTTGAGTAAAAAAGGGTACCTACAGGTTTTACATTCAGATCAACCTAATGAGGGATCTAAATGCCCAATCACATAGGCATTTAGAGGGTTTAAAGCCCCCACCAAAATTGTGCACCTGATCTAAGTTACTGTACCTCCTGAGATTGTGAAAGAGTTAACCTGATCTAGAAAAGGGTTAACCCAACCTCCTGAATCCCTGTAGGCATTTGCAGTGCAGCCCCAGGTCTGGGAAAGTGCAGCCCCAGGTCTGGGAAAGCCCAGCCACTTGCCCCAGTCCCAGGGCTGTGCTATTCCCACTTCTCCCAACCCTGACTGGGCTATTTTTAACCTCCAACCCCGATTTCCAACCAGGCAACCATCCACCCCTGATCATATGATCATACCAAACTCTGCTCAGAGAGGCCCACTTCACCACATGGACCCACTTAGCCCCCCCAATCCGACCTA
>NW_005843129.1:303028-307141 GCF_000455745.1 Alligator sinensis | reverse complement strand
CCCAACCCCCCCCTTTCTCCCCCCCCCCCCCCCCCGAATTTCTTATTTTGGGTTTTCTGCACTGAGCCCAATCTACATTAGGTGGCTTAAAGTAAGCTAGGTGAACGTACATCAGATTTGGTGAAAAGCTGTATGTATCCACAGTGACACATCTACATTATGTAATGAAGTGCATCATCAACAACATAAGTGCTACAATATCTTTATAATGGTTCCACCCTGAATGAATAAGCACTTGGTTTTATATTTCCCTTTAACACACAAATCCCTGTTTTTATCTAACAGACATGTGCATTCCCTCTTTACAGAAAGAACCCAGAAATAATGCAAGATACTCCAGAACTCAAAGATGGAAACAACGTTTAGTAAAAAGAAACCATGTGTTAATTCAAACATACCAAGGAACATGACATTCATAAAAACATATGGATACAACAAATGTCTACATTGTTTTTAAAATACTGTTAACAGGCATGGGTGGAACAATTAATGTCATTGCAAAATGCTTCAAAGTGGTACCATAGCAATAACTGTGAAGGTCTGTGAAGGCCTTCACAGACAGGGGAAGGTACACTTAGCCCCTCTTCTTTTTCAATCCATACCATGATCTGTCTCTGCAGCCAATATTCCTTCCCCCTTCCTTGACATAAAGATTAAGGATATATTGAAGACTGTGCATGTATCATTTTTTACAAAATGGTAAAGCCTTAATATCATCCAATGACACATGAAAGCCCAGATAAATGCTTCTTAACTCTATCATCAAGGTTTCTTCAAACTAACTTGTACAAGAACACCATTTCCATGATACAGTTTAGTCATAACTTTTGATAGGAATAAAGCACATGACTATAGCACCCCCTAAAATTCAAGATTTTCAAAAAAATTGTGAAGTATTGCTCATCTACATTCTATATTTGTTTCTATGAATTAGCATTTGGTTAATGAAAAAGATAGTTTGCCAATTTATAAAAATATTCAAAGCATTATCTATAAATTGCTAGAGTTGATTGTGAACATGTAGCATATAATCTGAAATGAGAAATTAGTACTAAAAACAAAGTTTTAGAATACTAAACTCAAAGCTATGCATGTTATTTTTTTTTCCTTGGGAAAATATTATCAACAATTTTCTAAATCAGGTTCTGGAGTTCTAGGATAGTGGTAATATATAAAAGTAATTAACATTTTCAAATAAGCTACAGGGTTCAGACAAATTACATTTCTTAATCTATACATGCACACAAAATATAATGGAAATTAAACTTAATTTACTATAGTTTCCTGACTGAAGAATTTCTCAGTCATGTGGTATAATAACTGCTATACAATGTTAGAATATGTTTTTGCATGAGAAAACAAAATGAGGAAACTATTTCCAGATTTCTCAAATCTAGTCATAGAGTGTAGTAATGCTTTTTTTTTTTAAATATAGTTTAAGGTTACTGAGATTGTCAATATTTTTTTCACTACATATTAGAAAAAAATGATAGAAAATATAGTTGTGGAAGCATTATTTTGGGATATAATCTGCTTGCTTGAAATAAAAAAAAGGATTGAAAAAGCAGTAAGTGATAGACTTGGTACAATATTTACTTGTGCTCTGACCACAAAGACTTCCTTAAAAATTGAGTATTTCATCTCATTTTACAGTACCAATTAGCAACTGTATATAAGCCTCAGTTCAGGAAAGCATCACCAACTCAAGAAACGTACTTAAACATGTTCTTAGTCACAATGACATGAATAATCTGATCCTAGTTAGCATTAATATGCTTTAGTCATGGCCTGGGTCATGTAAGATCCCTATCAGTGAGAGTTTCACAGAATATGAGAACTAACACATTAGTGTAGTAAAACAAAGGAAGGACCGTTTTATGATTAAGCACAGGATCAGGACTTGGTAATTGTTCCTATTTCTGGTTTTGTCATCAGAGACTTCCAGTGTGATCAGAGGTAAGTCATCTAATTCTTCAATTTCTCATTTTTGTTCCCTGTAGAGGGTTATTGATAATTACCTAATTCAAAAGATAGAAATGAGACTAAAGGCATTTGTAGATGACACAAGATTTCCCATTTACGCTGGCACAACTGCATTTGTTTTTGCACAATCAGGATTTCCCACTGCACTAAAAGTCTTTTCAGTGCGTTAAACTAGCACTACTCAGATATGTTTTATTTTGCCGTGCTCCCCGCTTACGTTGCCCTACCTATGGATTTGTGTAGTTCAAACAGTAATTGATTCACAGACTTGTAATGACTGCCTTTTGCCACCAGGTGGTGCAGTACTATTTCTGTAGTTCAGGCCTTTGGCCACTGGGTGCCACTGTTATTTGCTGCTGTTGTTATTGGTTTTTTTTGGCTCCTCCTCATCCCTCCCTCCCTTCCCCTGCTCCCACAGGGGGTGGAGCCAGGAGCTGCTTCAGGGCAGGAGGGGCAAGGGTTGCCTTTGAGAGCAGTACAGGGGCCAGTGTCTCTGCTCATGGGGGCTGAGCAGGCAGGAGATGCTGCCCTGGGGGAAAGAGGGAGAAGGGGGACTGTGGCCAGCCCCATCCATGTGCTGTGTCCAAGTGGGTTTTCCTCCCTGGGATGTTTTCAACATGGCTGCTGCTAGTTAGAATTACAGTTCCCAGAATACCTAGTGCAGTGCCTGAGTGATCAGGAGCTGAATCTGAGATTTTGCTTTTCTCTACTGATGGGAGGGGTGACCTTCTATCAGAATCATAAGGTAGGACTGGGCAGGGTGGGTGGCAGGGGCTGCAGGTCAGAAGTGAAGGGCACCTCGGGGCTATGAGGGGGTAAGGAGCTGCAGATCAGGATTGTGTGTGTGTTTTCCTAGAAATATTTCCAGTGCAATAAAGTTGCATGTTGGTCTCTGGGTAAGAAAACAAAAGCAAAGCAATGGAGCTCTGTCTGAGAAAGGGTGATAATTGGCATCTTTAAAATGTAAAAACTTTCCACAAAGCAAGGGATTTTTAGTGGATGACAAACTGAAGGACTTTCAAGGTAGCTAGCCTGACTGGGTGGGCAAACCAGTTTTTCTTCTGTTCGTAAAAGTTCACTGACATTTGAGAGGTGATCAGGTTTTTACCTACTTCATAAAGAATCATTGATAATTACTGGGAAGGATTTTATAGTCAACAACAGCAAGGTTTGAATGAATTTTTCACATTTGATGCTACTCTATTTACTTAAACCTTAGGGACCTAAGCTGGGAGTTTCAAAGTTGCTATGAGATTTGGACATCCACTTTGAACTAATTTTAACAGAAAATCCCAAATCCAAATGCCCACTCCTCCTGCCCTGTAGCAGCCCCTCCCTCTGCCCTCACCACCCTGCCCTGACCAAATATCAGGGATTTTGCTTTACTTGGTTGGTGGGAGCAGGGAGAAGGCAATTTGAGCTAGATTGGTATTTGGCTCCCCCTGCTGGAATCTGCAGGGAATGACACACAGGACTTATGTTGCTTGAAAGCGCATGCCGTGCAAACACAAATGTGACACACCAAATTAATCTGGGTTAAAAAGGTTAAGGTAGGTAAATTAATGAGGATGAAATGCCGTGTTGTGTACAAACACCTTAAGTGCATTAACAGTTATAACATGTTGTGAGTTTCAAGGCAGCTATGAAAAAACAAACTATCATTGGGGCATGTGTGGGCATACAGAAATAACTCAAGGCGAGGAGTCAGGAAAGCTGTGTTTTATTCCTGATTTTGATACTCACTCACTGGGCATATCCAGACAAGCGTGCACGTACCTTTTGACCCATCTCAAACCCCTTTGAGGCACATGCAGGAAAAAAAAAAATGTTCCCCACACTGCAAGTTTGCAGCACGGAGAGAAAATTAGACCCCTGGATATCCAGGGGTCTAAAAAAACCAAAGCTAAAAAAAGTGGGGCAATCAGAGGCTGGGTCCTCCACGGAGATGCTCTGGCTGCCTGAGCATCTCCGTGGTTGGCCCCTTGCCCTGGTGCTGAAATGTGCAGCCGGCCAGGCACCAGGGCTCCAGTGCTGGTGAATAAGGGGTCAGGGAGGTGGAGGAAGGGGGAGGGGACCATGGGGGGGACCCCCACCAGCTCTGCCCACTCCCTGAGCCCCCCAAGACCTGCC
>NW_005843129.1:297448-302962 GCF_000455745.1 Alligator sinensis | reverse complement strand
CCTGCCCAGCCTGGCCCCAGCCCCCTCAGCTCCTCAAATCCCCCAGTCCCTGCCCACCCCACCCCAGCGTCCCCATAGTTTAAAAAAAACAAAAAAAGAAACCTCAGCACTTACTGGCAACTCCAACTGCCATCTGGCTGACTGGGGCCCCACCCACACAGTGTGGGGTGGAGGGACAGCTCCAGAAGCCCCAGCCCAGGCCCTCCTGCCACCTGCTGCCCTGTGCTACCCAAGGGGGCTCTGCTAGGAGGTCCCAGAGCCCCCCCACCCCTGTTTCTAAGGTAAGTAGAGGTTTTTTCCCCCCATTTTTTTAAGGGAAGGTGCCTGGGTTTGGGGGGGTAGGCATGGGGACCTGGGGGTGCAGGTGGGGGGTATGGGGCCAGGTGGGGCAGCAATCAGGGGGCAGCAATAAGGAGGCTGGTGCAGAGCATGTGGGCCTTGCAGGGGGGACGGTACTCACAGAAGGGGCCATTTGGCCCCTGTTGGGGGGCCATAGCCCTTGTGTGGGGGCTATAGCCCTTGTGTGGGGGCCAAATCCCCTGTTGGGGGGCCATAGCTCCTGTAGAAGGGCAGAAAAATATATATTCATGAATTCATGAAACATTTATTTAGAGTTCACTTATTATTATGATAAAAGACATGCTTTAACACCTTAGCTATATCAATAAAACATTCTCCAACTGATCACTGTCTCTGTCTCACTCTCTCGCTCTCTCTTTATAATGGCCTTTTGTTTTACTTGTGTAGGAACATGGATTTTGGGGTATTTTACAGATTGACTGGGATTTTTTTATCAGGGATTTTTCAGTTTTTCAATAGGGAACACCAGAATTCCTGCCAGGCCCCTGCTTGCTCAGAGCTGCCACCTTGGACCCAGCTGGCTATGGCTGACCTCCTGGCCAGTTGGGGCCAGGAGGACAGGCTTTGACAGTTCAAAGCAGGCCACCACACCCAGAACATCTTCTGGGCAATAGCTGACCAGATGGCAGAGCAGGGGGCACACATGGCAGTAGTGCCACACAGAGGCCAACTCTGCAGCCACAGCCCACTGGCAGCTGGCCCAGAAGGGCAGATGCCTCTACTGGCTGTGCAGTCCCCATCCGGGTCTGGCAGGTAGGCAGCAGGTCACAGCAGGGCAGCAGCCCGACTGCCAGACCCCTGCACTGGGTAGAGTGTGTAGGAAACTCTCAGGGTTGCTTCAGCAGTCCCACTGGGACAAAGGGTAGTGGCCCCAGGTACCAAATGGCTGGCCCCAGAAACTCCTGAGAACTAGTAGTCCTGAGCTACTTGCCAGGGCAGCTTTTTATATTGCTGGAGACAGCACAGGTGCTGGCCCTGGGCTCTAGCTCCGCCTGGCTGCAGATCTGGGATGAGCCAGGCAGGGTTATTTTGCCTCAAGTGGCACAATTTGCTCCATAACAAAGTGCATGTCCAAGCATGTGCACTGAGGCAAAAAGCCCTGGCTCAAATTTGCACTGCTTCTATTTGAGCTGCTGCAAGTGCACGTGCTTGCATGTGTGGAGGTGGCCACTGTCTCACAAAACCTCTGTCTGCTTCAGAAGATGTTTATAACAATGCACATTGAGATTTTCAGATGAAACAGTACTAGGAATGTAAGTATCATCATTGCTTCATCATTTTCATTTTTATTAGCCCAAACCTAGATAAATGGATGCATCATGGGACTGATGAGGATATTAAAGATTTTTTGAAAGCTCCTACATCAGCTATAAACATTTTAGTACTTTAACAGGCAAGAACTGCATAATGTTTCCTAACCTCATATTCCTTCTTTGTAAACTTAATGCTGACCTTCCAAACTAAAGAAGGATCAATACTGTTTTACAAAAGACTATAAGACTACATGAAACACTAAGTCAATACTGAATTTTTATCATGCTGGTAATTTCATGTAATGTAATTCTGTACAGCATCAAATAACCCTGAATATACTAGTTGAAGGACAGAAGTTTAGCATAGAAGCATGCACCCATCCAAGCTTTGGCCAACAAAGTTTATAAAATGCTCCAACTAGAGAGTTGCAGAGAAATTGTTTTATTTGCAAGCTTTCAGGCCCAGACACACTTTATCAGGCAAAGAAAAAGATCAAAGATTGTAAAATGTCTCTCAGGTAGAAATGAAATTTCATATTGCACAGGAGAACTAAAAATGGTATGGTTCTTCTGAGTAGGAAAGTTCATTTGTAAAAAAAGCTGCTCTGTGAGTGTGCAAATTAGGCTCAAACAAAGTCTGGAGCAGGCTGTTTACCTCAGATGTCCAATGGCATGCAGGTTCCTGAATGTTGCTTCTTTCTTGTTATGTAGTTCATGTTGCACAGGAGAACTAAAATATCATATGATTCTCCTGGGTGGTAAAGTTCATTTGTAAAAAAGGTACTCTATGAGTATGCAAAATAGGCTCAAACAAAGGCCACTTCCTTACCTCAAGGTGTCCAATGACAGGCGGGATGCTGAATTCACCTTGAGGTAAGCAACTGGCTCCAGCCTTCATTTGAGCCTATTTTACATACTCACAGAGCAACTTTTTTTTACAGATAATCTTTTGGACAGACTTTTTCCAAGCAGATACAACCCAGTCACTCCTACAAGCACTCTTTAAACAAACAAATGAAAAAATGTATCTACCATATTTACACAAAATAAGACAACCCTGAATATTAGATGACCCCAATAATAGGATTCTATATGTGGAAAATATATGAATATGTAACAATTTTCTAGATACAGAATCTAATTATCAAGGTTTGTCTTGAATTTGTCCCCTTCCCACTGCTACCACAGTGAAAATAAATCTGGGGGATCAGATATTAAATGTAAAAGGTTTTGTTTGTTTGTGTATGTTTGACAGAGTGCAGAAGGGGAGCTGCATTTCAAATGGCTAGTGGCTCCTTATTTAAGTCACTGACATTAATAAGCATCTACAAAAAGCAACAACTATTTTATACTTAGATTTATATATTCATGATATTTTATAAAAGCATATGAGTTTTGGAGTGCTCAAAACAATCCAGTTTAAAAAGAAAGTGCTATTCAAGCTAAATTACAACAAAAATGACACTGCTATAATGCGATTTTGTTTCTAAAATTAGCAGCTACCTATTCTATGATATACACAGAAGGTTAAACAGCCATTTGTGATCATGTGATCTAATCTAGCTGCTTAGACAAAACAGTAGTCTGGATTCTGGAAAAGACTAGATTTCAGAAGTGATTGAGGAAAGACACAAAGTGACGTGATAATTGAATCATTTATTAGTAATAATTTGTTTAGTTTGGCAAAGATTATCCTTGAAATAGCTCCTTCTGCATCCAGGTGGCAAACAACAAAGCACAGAAATAGGAGAAATATAAACACTCATTAATGGACCAAAGAAATAGGAATGACCCTAAGTGATACAAATCCATTTATTCAAGCTAAGATGACAGACAACCTCATTTGGAAACCATGAATCATGCTTTATGATGAGGGAGCAGCATCTGAGGTTCCTGCTTCTATGTCTGTTGTGTGTACATTTATTCTCATTGTGCTTGAATTTTCATGACAGAAATACCAACAATAGTTTCTATTCATGCTCTTTTACTTTTCCCTTCAGCCGTCCTTTTTTTTTCTCATTCTTTTCCTGGATCATAAATGCATTATTTTCATTCTTGATGATGCCAGGTAAACCTTATGTATAATTAAGGTAAGATATTGTGAGTGTAGGTGAAAAACACCTCTCCAAATAATGGTAACAGCCATCCTATCTGTGGATTAACCAGGAAGAAATATATGCAACTTGGTCAGCTCATATTTCCCTTAAAAATTATAGCTCTCATCTTTATGACAGCCTCAATCTCCTTTGACCTGGTATCTGACACTTCCAGCTTTGAAAGTATTTCCAAATTCAGCTTTCCTCACAGAGCATCTGATGCACCAGCAGGCTGGCCTGTTTGTCATATCTTTAATAGAACTATTTTCCTCAGCTAGCAAAGTCATTCATCTTCCCAATTGTCAGCTGTTCACCATCCTTTCTTGTAATTAACACATATATAAACTCTACTGCTTAGAATTGTATAATACTCTTTTTCAAGGGCAAAACTTCTTTATTGCTCTCAGCATGAGAAATCTGTATACATGAAATGTGTCCCTTGTAAGCAAAATCCCCATACACCCTCTCTCTAAAGAGAAAAGTATTTCTTATGTTCAAATAAAGCTGCAAAGGCAGTCTCCAAACAAGCATTCAGATGGATCAATAGTTAGAAATTGAATAGAACAATGTCTCATGCTGCTTTATAGAATTTTCAAAAGATTTGAACCACACAAACCCAATTTTTCAAGTTCCACCACTGGGATTTACAGTCTTGTTTTCTACCTCTAGGAAAAAAAACAACAAAGATCTGATTCACAGACCAAAAAAAAAAAAATCTACTGTACGTTCAAATAATATCAGGGGTCTAACTTAAAACTAAAAAAAGCAAGGGCATTCAAAGTTACACTCAGGTGTTTCAGTATACTTTAGGGATCTTCAGCTATTAAGAGAGATTTTATAGGCCTATCTTCTTTAAAATACAGGTGTAACACATATAATCCAAGCTTATTAAGACCCACTAACGATGGCTAACTAAAAATGGCTAGCAAGGAAATCAGAGATCTATGTAGGAAAACAATCTCCTGTTAATTTTGTTCAGAGGAATGTTGTTAGTTCCTTTGGTGAATTTTTCACTTTTTCACATGAGTATTTCTTACCATTGCCGCTAGCATTTTCATTGGCTTGTGAGGTATGGATTATTTATTTTAGTTTATAAAACATAAACAAACACACATGTTGAGCTCTGGGGGTCCCTCATATAATTTGATTTTCATGATAAATATCATATTTACCCATTTCTAATAATAACTTATAAATACAAACATATAGTATTTCTGCTAAATAATCCAAGGAGACTTTTGATTTAGGAGTTTTCAATTATTTTTATTCCTCTAAACATTACATGTCAGCTTTAATTTTTATCAAATGTCCTTACTGTTCCTTACAGGTGCCTATGAAGGACTCTTTTAAGTACCAAACAAATCAGAGATTTTTGTACTTCTCTGGACAGTGACTTGCTAGTATATCTTCACCCCTTCTGCAGGAACAACTTCTAGGCTACAATCAGACTCCACAACTCCCTTTTCTCAAATCTCTGATGGAACTGATAAGGACAACATTACAATCTATAGTGGAGATTCTAAAATATGAATACCTATTTTCCTAGACTGTGTCCAGGAAACAACCACAAGATTATGAAAAAAAATCATCATTATTGTCCTCGTCTAAGTTTAGATAGACAGCCTAGCAGCAGTCTCCCAGTTCTGCCCTAATCCTATCATCACTGATTTCCCATCAATAAAATCTGTTTTATTAAATATATATTAAATAGACAAGCAGAAGAAAGACAATCTAGAATTTTTTTTGTTTTTCATTCCAAAATCAATTGTTGACTCATTCTAGCACTCAATTACCATGCTTTAGAT